>NW_024735554.1:5195459-5302563 GCF_018991925.1 Homarus americanus
AAAGTGAAAAATCTACTTTTCGGGAAAGTAGATAACCTTTTCGGAAAGTAGATATTTCCCCATTTTTTATGATACAAATTTCCCGTTTTCTGTGATAATCTACTTCGCAAAATTAGTTAATATTTTCCCCAAAATTCGAAAATCTACTGCCCCCAAAAGTCGATAATCTACTTTCGAAAAGTAGAACATCTATCTACTTTTCGGGAAAGTAGATATCGCTTTCGAAGTAGATATTTCCCATTTTTTATGATACAAATTTCCCGTTTTTCCACTGATAATCTACTTCGCAAAAATTAGGTAATATTTCCCCAAAATTCAATCTACTTCCCCGAAATGTCGATAATCTACTTTCCCGAAAAGTGAAAAAATCTATCTACTTTTGGGAAAGTAGATAACCAACTTTCGAAATTAATATTTCATTTTATGATACAAATTTCCGTTTCTGTGATAATCTACTTCATAAAATTAGGTAATATTTCAAAATTCAATCTACTTCCCGAAAGTCGATAATCTACTTTCGAAGTGAAAATCTATCTACTTTTGGAAAAGTAGATAACCAACTTTCGGAAAGTAGATATTTCCCATTTTTTTGTGATACAAATTTCCGTTTCTATGATAATCTACTTCATAAATTAGGTAATATTTCCCCAAATTCGAAAACCTACTTCCACGAAAGTCGATAATTTGCTTTCCCGAAAAGTAGATAGATTTTCTACTTTTCGGTAAAGTAAATATTAACTTTCCGGAAGTAGATATTTCATTTTTATGATACAAATTTCGTTTTTCTATGATAATCTACTTCGCAAAATTAGGTAATATTTCCCCAAATTCGAAAATCTACTTCTGAAAAGTCGATAATCTACTTTCTAGTGAAAATCTATACTTTTCGGGAAAATCAACTATAACTTTCGAAAAGTGGATTTTCTACTTTTCCATAAAATTGATAACCAACTTTCCGGAAAGTAGATATTTCCCACATTTTTTATGATACAAATTTCACGTTTCTATGATAATCGACGCAAAATTAGGTAATATTTCCCCAAAATTCGAAAATCTACTTTCCGAAAAGTCGATAATCTACTTTCCGAAAAAGTGAAATCTATCTACTTTTCCGGGAGGAAAATAGATCTTCTTTCGGAAAGTAGATATTTCCCATTTTATGATACAAATTTCGTTTTCTGTGATAATCTACTTCGCAAAAATTAGGTAATATTTCCCCCAAAGGATTGAAAATCTACTTCCCGAAAAGTCGATAATCTACTTTCGAAAAGTAGAAAATCTATCTACTTTTCGGGAAGTAAACTTTTCAACTCCCGGAAAGTAGATATTTTCCTTATTTATGATACAAATTTCCCCTTTCTATGATAATCTACTTAGCAAAATTAGGTAATATTTCCCCAAATTCGAAAATCTACTTCCCAAAAGTCGATAATCTACTTTCGTAGAAAATCTATCTACTTTCGGAAAGTAGATAACCAACTTTCGGAAAGTAGATATTTCCCATTTTTTATGATACAATTTCCCGTTTTCTATGATCATCTACTTCGCAAAATTAGGTAATATTTCCCCAAAATTCGAAAATCTACTTCCCCAAAAAGTCGATAATCTACTTTCCCGAAAAGTGAAAATCTATCTACTTTTCGGGAAAGTAGATAACCAACTTTCGAAAGTAGATAGATTTTCACTTTCCGTAAATGAATAACCAACTTTCCCGGAAAGTAGATATTTCCCATTTTTTATGATACAAATTTCCGTTTTCTATGATAATCTGCTTCGCAAAATTAGATGTATTCCCCAAAATTCGAAAATCTACTTCCCCGAAAAGTCGATAATCTACTTTCGAAATTAGAAAATCTATCTACTTTTCGGGAAAATAAACAACTTTCGGAGTAGATATTTCCCCATTATTTATGATACAAATTTCCGTTTTCTGTGATAATCTGCTTCGCAAAGTTAGGTAATATTTCCCCAAAATTCGAAAATCTGCTTCCGAAAAGTCGATAATCTACTTTTAAGTGAAAATCTATCTACTGGTAAGTGAATAACTTTCCGGAAAGTAGATATTTCCATTTTTATGATACAAATTTCCGTTTCTGTGATAATCTGCTTCGCAAAATTAGTGTATTTCCCCAAAATTCGAAAATCTGCTTCTCCCAAGTTAATCTTTGAAGTCGATAATCTACTTTCCGAAAAGTGAAAATCTATCTACTTTTCAGGAGAAATGTCAACCAACTTTTCCCGGAAAGTAGATATTTCCCAATTTTTTATGATACAATTTCCCGTTTCTATGATAATCTACTTCGATAAATTAGGTAATATTTCCCCAAAATTCGAAAATCTACTGCCCAAAAGTCGATAATCTACTTTCCGGAAATGTGAACATCTATCTACTTTTCGGGAAAGTGATAACAACTTTCGGATGAATATTTCCATTTTTATGATACAAATTTCCGTTTTCCATGATAATCTACTTCGCGAAATTAGGTATATTCCCCCAAAATTCGAAAATCTACTTCCCCGAAATGTCGATAATCTACTTTCGAAAAGTGAAAATCTATCTACTTTTGGGAAAGTAGATAACCAACTTTCGGAAAGTAGATATTTCCCATTTTTTATGATACAAATTTCCGTTTTCTATGATAATCTACTTCGTAAAATTAGGTAATATTTCCCCAAAAATTCGAAAATCTGCTTCCCCGAAAAGTCGATAATCTACTTTCCCGAAAGTGAAAATATCTACTTTTGGGAAAGTAGATAACAACTTTCGGAAAGTAGATATTTCCCATTTTTTATACAAATTTCCCGTTTTCTGTGATAATCTACTTCGTAAAATAAGGTAATATTTCCCCAAATTCAGCCTACTTCCCCGAGTCGATAATTTACTTTCCCGAAAATGAATAGATTTTCTGACTTTTCGGTAAAGTAGATAACCAACTTTCCGGAAGTAGATATTTCCCATTTTTTATGATACAAATTTCCGTTTTCTATGTAAATCTACTTCGCAAAAGATTAGGTAATATTTCCCCAAAATTGAATCTGCTTCCCGAAAAGTCGATAATCTTTCGAAGTAGAAAATCTGTCTACTTTCCGGGAAAGATAAATAATAACTTTCGAAAAGTAGATAGATTTTCTCTTTTTCCGTAAAGTGAATAACCAACTTTCCCGGAAAGTAGATATTTCCCATTTTTATGATACAAATTTCACGTTTTCTATGATAATCGACTTCGCAAAATTGGTAATATTTCCCCAAATTCAAAATCTACTTCCCGAAAAGTCGATAATCTACTTTCCCGAAAGTAGAAATCTATCTTTCGAAAGTAAATAACCAACTTTCGGAAAGTAGATATTTCCCATTATTTATGATACAAATTTCGTTTTCTGATAATCTGCTTATGAAATTAGGTAATATTTCCCAAAATTCGAAAATCTACTTGAAAGTCGATAATCTACTTTCCCGAAAAGTAGAAAATCTATCTACTTTTCGGGAGTAAATAACAACTTTCGGAAAAGTAGATATTTTCCTTTATTTATGATACAAATTTCGCTTTCTGTGAATAATCTACTTATGAAAATTGGGTAATATTTCCCCAAAATTCGAAAATCTACTTCCCCAAAAGTCGATAATCTACTTTCCCGAAAAATGAAAATCTATCTACTTTCGGGAAAGTAGATAACCAACTTTCGGAAAGTAGATATTTCCCATTTTTATGATACAAATTTCCCGTTTTCTATGATCATCTACTTCATAAAATTAGGTAATATTTCCCCAAAATTCAATCTATCTTCCCAAAAAGTCGATAATCTACTTTCCCGAAGTAGAAAATCTATCTACTTTTCGGGAAAGTGAATAACCAACTTCGTAGATAGATTTTCTACTTTTCCGTAAGTAGATAACCAACTTTCGGTAGATATTTCCCATTTTTTATGATACAAATTTCCGGTTTCTATGATAATCTACTTCGCAAAATTAGAATATTTCCCCACAAATTCAATCTACTTCCCCGAAAGTCGATAATCTACTTTCCCGAAAAGTGAAAATCTATCTACTTTTCCGGGAAAGTAGATAACCAACTTTCGGAAGTAGATATTTCCCATTATTTATGATACAAATTTCCCGTTTTCTATGATAATCTACTTCCAAAGTTAGGTAATATTTCCCCAAAATTCGAAAATCTACTTCCCCGAAAAGTCGATAATCTACTTTCCCGAAAGTAGAAAATCTATCTACTTTTCGTGTAAAATGAATAACCCTTTCCGGAAAGTAGATATTTCCCTATGATACAAATTTCCGTTTTCTGATAATCTACTTCGCAAAATTAGGTAATATTTCCCCAAAATTCAATCTCTTCTCCCAAATTCGAAAATCCCCGAAAAGTAGAAATTATTTGATTTTTTCGGGAAAGTAGATAACTGAACTTTCCCGAGCAGATATTTCATTTTTATGATACAAATTTCCTGCTTTATGATAATCTACTGCAAAATTACGTAATATTTCGTACCTGAAAATCTACTTCCCCGAAAAGTCGATAACTACTTTCCCGAAAGAAAGAGTTTGTTTTTTCGGGGAAAGTAGATAAACCAATTTTCCCGGAAAGTAGATATTTCATTTTTATGATACAAATTTCCGTTTTCTATGATAATCTACTTCTGCAAAATTAGGAATATTTCTGTGTTTCGAGGGTCTATTTCGAAAAGTCGATAACGTATTTTGGTGCAGATAACCAACTTTCCCGGAAAGTAGATATTTCTGTTTTTTTATGATACAAATTTATGATAACTATCATAAAAATTAGGTAATATTCCCCCAAAATTCGAAAAAAATCTACTTCCCGAAAAGTCGATAATCTACTTTCCGAAAAGTAGAATTTTGTTCACTTTCGAAAGTAGATAACTGGTCTCTCCCGGAAAGTAGATATTTCCATTTTTATGATACAAATTTCCCAGTTTTCTTATGATAATCTACTTCGCAAAATTAGGTAATATTTCCCCCAAAATTCGAAAATCTACTTCCTGAAAAGTCGATAATCTACTTTCCCGAAAAGTAGAAAATCTATCTACTTTTCGGGAAGTAGATAACCAACTTTCCTGGAAAGTAGATATTTCCCATTTTTTATGATACAAATTTCCCGTTTTCTATGATAATCTACTTCGCAAAATTAGGTAATATTTCCCCCAAAATTCGAAAATCTACTTCCCCGAAAAGTCGATAATCTACTTTCTAGAAAAGTAGAAAATCTATCTACTTTCCGGGAAAGTAGATAACCAACTTTCCCGGAAAGTAGATATTTCCCATTTTTTATGATACAAATTTCCCGTTTTCTATGATAATATACTTTGCAAAATTAGGTAATATTTCCCCCAAAATTCGAAAATCTACTTCCCCGAAAAGTCGATAATCTACTTTTCCGAAAAGTAGAAAATCTATCTACTTTTCGGGAAAGTAGATAACCAACTTTCCCGGAAAGTAGATATTTCCCATTTTTTATGATACAAATTTCCCGTTTTCTATGATAATCTACTTCGCAAAATTAGGTAATATTTCCCCCAAAATTCGAAAATCTACTTCCCGAAAAGTCGATAATCTACTTTCCCGAAAAGAAGAAAATCTGTCTACTTTTCAGGAAAGTAGATAACCAACTTTCCCGGAAAGTAGATATTTCCCGTTTTTTATGATACAAATTTCCCGTTATCTATGATAATCTACTTCGCTTAATTAGGTAACATTTCCCCCAAAATTCGAAAATCTACTCTCCCGAAAAGTCGATAATCTACTTTCTAGGTAGAAAATCTATCTACTTTTCGGGAAAGTAGATAACCAACTTTCCCGGAAAGTAGATATTTCCCATTTTTTATGATACAAATTTCCCGTTTTCTATGATAATCTACTTCGCAAATTTAATTAATATTTCCCCCAAAATTCGAAAATCTACTTCCCCGAAAAGTCGATAATCTACTTTCCCGAATAGTAGAAAATCTATCTACTTTTCGGGAAAGTAGATAACCAACTTTCCCGGAAAGTAGATATTTCCCATTTTTTATGATACAAATTTCCCGTTTTCTATGATAATCTACTTCGCAAAAGTAGGTAATATTTCCCCCAAAATTCGAAAATCTACTTCCCCGAAAAGTCGATAATCTACTTTCTCGAAAAGTAGAAAATCTATCTACTTTTCGGAAAGTAGATAACCAACTTTCCCGGAAAGTAGATATTTCCCATTTTTTATGATACAAATTTCTGGGTTTTCTTATGATAATCTACTATAAAATTAGGTAATATTTCCAAAAAATTCGAAAATCTACTTCCCCGAAAAGTCGATAATTCACTTCCTCGAAAAAGTAGAAGGTCTATCTATTTTCGGGAGTAGATAACCAACTTTCTCCCAGAAAGTAGATATTTCCCATTTTTATGACACAAATTTCCTGTTTTCTATGATAATCTACTTGCAAAATTAGTAAATATTTCCAAATTCGAAAAATCTACTTCCCAAAAAGTCGATAATCTACTTTCCCGAAAGAGAAAATCTATCTACTTTTCGGGAAAGTAGATAACCAACTCTCCCAGAAAGTGGATATTTCCCATTTTTATGACACAAATTTCCTGTTTCTATGATAATCTACTTTGCAAAATTAGGTAATATTTCCCCCCAAATTCGAAAATCTACTTCCCCGAAAAGTCGATAATCTACTTTCTCGAAAAGTAGAAAATCAATCTACTTTTCGGGAAAGTAGATAACCAACTTTCCCGGAAAGTAGATATTTCCCATTTTTTATGATACAAATTTCCCGTTTTCTATGATAATCTACTTCGCAAAAGTAGGTAATATTTCCCCCAAAATTCGAAAATCTACTTTCCCGAAAAGTCGATAATCACTAGAAAGTAGATAACCAACTTTCCCGGAAAGTAGATATTTCCGTTTTTATGATACAAATTTCCCGTTTCTATGATAATCTACTTCGCAAAAATTAGGTATTATTCCCCTGTACTGAAAATCTACTTCCCTGAAAGTCGATAATCTACTTTTCCCGAAAGTAGAGTTTTGAAATTATTTTTCGAAAGTAGATAACTGAATCCTTTCCCGGAAAGTATATTTCCCATTTTTTATGATACAAATCTTCCTGTTTCTATGTGATAGTGGAATTCTACTTCGCAAAATTAGTAATATTTCAAAATTCGAAAAATCTACTTCCAAAGTCGATAATCTACGTTCCTGAAAAAGTAGAAATTATCTACTTTCCGGGAAAGTAGATAATCATCTTTCCCGGAAAGTAGATATTTCCCATTTTTTATGATAAATTTCTGTTTCTATGATAATCTACGCAAAATTAGGTAATATTTCCAAAATTCGAAAAATCTACTTCGAAACGATATAATACTTCTTCTCGAAAAAGGTCTATCTATATTTCCGGGAAAGTAGATAACTGATCTTCCTGAAAGTAGATATTCTATTATTTATGATACAAATTTCGTTTTATGATAATCTACTTCGCAAATTACGTAATATTTCCCAAATTCGAAAATCTACTCTTTAAAGTCGATAATTCATTTTCCCGAAAAGTAGAAAGTTATCTATTTTTTCGGGAAAGTAGATAAATCAACTTTCCCGGAAAGTAGATATTTCCTGTTTATGATACAAATTTCCCGTTTCTATGATAATCTACTTTCGCAAATTAGGTAATATTTCCCAAATTCGAAAATCACTTCGCCGAAAAGTCGATAATCTACTTTCCCGAAAAGTAGAAAATCTATCTACTTTCGGGAAAGTAGATAACCAACTTTCCCGGAAAGTAGATATTTCCCATTTTTTATGATACAAATTTCCCGTTTCTATGATAATCTACTTCGCAAAATTACGTAATATTTCCAACGAAAAATCTATCGAAATGATAATCTACTTTCCCGAAAAGTAGAAAAGCTATCTACTTTTTCGAAAGATAACTGTCCTTTCCCGAAAGTAGATACAATCAACTTTCCCGGAAAGTAGATATTTCCTATTTTTTATGATACAAATTTCCTGCTTTATGATAACTACTGCAAATTACGTAATATTTCTGGGCTCGAAAATCTACTCGAAAAAGTCGATACAATCTACTCTTCCCGAAAGTAGAATCTATCTATTTCGGGAAAGTAGATAACCAACTCTTCCCGGAAAGTAGATATTTCCTGCTTTATGATACAAATTTCCCGTTTTCTATGATAATCTACTTCGCAAAATTCAGGTAATATTTCCCCAAAATTCGAAAATCTACTTCCCCGAAAGTCGATAATCTACTTTCCGAAAGGTTTGTCTGCTGAGTAGATAACCAACTTTCCCGGAAAGTAGATATTTCCCATTTTTATGATAAACTTCCCTCGAAAATCTACTTCCCGAGTCGATAATCTACTTTCCCGAAAAGTAGAAAATTCATTCACTTTTCAAGTAGATAACCAACTTTCCGGAAAGTAGATATTTCCCGTTTATGATACAAATTCCGTTTTCTATGATAATCTACTTCGCAAAATTGTAATATTTCAAAATTCGAAAATCTACTCCCGAAAGTCGATAATCTACTTTCCCGAAAAGTAAATCTATTTACTTTTCGGTAGATAACCAACTTCCCGGAAAGTAGATATTCCTGTTTTGTGATAAAATTCCCGTTTCTATGATAATCTACTTCGCAAAATTAGGTAATATTTCGGATCATATGAAGATCCACCCCAAACCTAACCTAACCTAACCCAACCAAACCAACCTAACCAAACCTAAACTAACCAAACCTAACCTAACCCAACCAACAACCAACCAAACCCAACCCAACCTAACCTAACCTAACCAAACCTAACCCAACCAAACCTAACCTAACCTACCTAACTCCAACCTAACCCAACCAAACCTACCAAACCTAACCAACCAAACCTAACCAAACCAAACCTAACCAACCTAACCAAACCAAACCAAACCTAACCTAACCTAACCTAACCTAACCAAACCTAACCTAACCAAACCTAACCTAACCTCCCCCCCAAACCTACTTGGGGGGGGAGGATCTTCATATGATCTAGCCTGGGGGGGAGGATCTTCAGTTGGATACTTTGGGGGGGAAGATCTTCATATGATCCCATTATGCTATCGAGCCTGGCCAAACCTAACCTTATTTTCGCTAACCAAGCCACTAACCATCCAACTTTACATTACGAGTATATCAACTAAAACGACTTATTCGAGCGGGCTGTATTTTGTCCCATTTATTTTGTTCAATGGTAAAGTATTTTTTAAGTGGAAAATTGTTGGGTGAGATTTTATTCAGTGGCTATATATACCGTGAGAAATTGCCTCGTGGGATTATGTAGAGTGGGAAATCGCCTGATGGGATTTATTTAGTGGGAAACGAGGGATTTAATAAAGGGGTAAATCTCTGGAGGGATTTTGTGGGTGTGGGCTTATATAGTGACTTGTGAGAGCATATGTCAAGCTTTAGGACAATGTGGGACAGTATATAGGATACGAGTCTACGAAACTTGGCAGGCCGCTACCATCACCTCCTGACACGCCCCTACTACCTCCTGGCTCGCCGCACCACCCACTCACACTAGCTTGTCCACCGCCAGAGTATATCCTGGCCTGCCCACACGTCTTGGCCCGCCTCACACCACCACCTGACCAACACACACTGTCTTTTGGCCTGCCCACCTCTCTTGGCCTACCCAAACCTTTTCCTGGCCTACCCAAACCTTCTCCCGGACTACAGTTACTTTGGGCCTACTCCCATCTACTGGGCCATCTGCTTGACCAGAAATCTGACCCGGCCATATTATTTACTAGCCCGCCCACCCCTTTTCTTAGCCAACCTATACTCTTGTTGGACCCTCTCTCATACACAGCCCAACCACCCACGTCCATGTTCTTCACCACCCACGCCCATGTTCTCCAACTCCTAGCCTCTGTTCTCCAGCACCCACGCCTCAGGTCATCACCCACAACCTGTGTTCTTCACCATCGATGCCTCAATTCTTCACCATTTGTACCTCTGCTCATTATTAATCACCCATGCCTCTGGTAAGCCACCCACACCGGCGAAACCACGCCTCCGCTCCTAATTACCCACGCCTCCACCCCTAATAACCCACGCCTTCGATCCACAATTACCCACGCCTCCACCCCTCTAACCACGTACTTGTACTATATATGTCAACCACTTCTTTAGTTTTTTCACTGCACGCCTCTTCACTATCCATCCTCTGTTTCAGTCTAAGCGTGTGAGGGCATGGCGGTTGGTGCACGCCTAGATGGTGAGACCCATACCCAGGGTACAGTGCTCCCCCACTATAAATCTCACCCTTCCTATTTACAACCCCCTAACCAACACTCAATTTCACACACACACTGGTTTTTCTCATTTACTTTCTCATGCCAAAACTGTATATATTCTTGACACCTTGCCCATTGTGTATACCTGGCCATTCTCATGTATGATCGCCGTGTGCTACATACATACATACATACGCCATATAGTACAACGTTGAACAATATTTAGGGTGTCGATTCCAAAGGTTAAAGTTAAATGCTATTGCCCGCACTTGGTGAACAGAAGAAGAAAGGTGAAATACCAGGTTTTCCAATTGTAATTGGTATTTAGCTTCTCCATGATCTTGTTAGGTTAGTTAGTTGATTCTTGGTAGCCCGGGAAACATCTTCAATGGTCTTTCATAACCTGGAGTTTTGGTTTCTCTTGTATCGTGACTGAAGGAGAATCCTAGCGCAGGCAGTTTCTCAGTCGTATGGCAAATGACATGAAAACTTGGTTGTTGCTCTCAAAATGCTTTTTCTGAGCCTTGTGATGAACCAACCGCTTTAGGAGTTTCAAGTCACTTCAGTTAAATTTAATTTCAACGGTTTATTCCATATTATCAAGTCACTTGCTGGGAAGAATGCATAAGAGGAACTGAAATCCTGATAACATAAAAACAAGATTCGAAAATGTATATCTCTCGACCGTCTCTCCTTGCTCATCATGACGTGTTTGCGAGCGTAAGGTATATAACCCTGGGCCACCCATCTGGGCTGATGAAGGTCACCCGACGCCAAGAAGTGAGTGCCCTATAAAGAAAGATGATTATTACTTCATTTAGTTCATGTTGTGTATACGCGATGTAATCTCTTGAGTCTGATAGGGGTTTTATTGTCTTGTGTTAAGTGAATGTATCCGAACCTAACCTAACCAATCCTAAAATGGTAACATGTCTTAATGGAAACTTGAGCTGTTGCAATATTGTACCTTTTTTATTGTGGCTGGTGAGAAATTGTGCTTTGGTAGGAGATGTTTTCGTGGAATTTAACCCCTGTCAGTTTTCATTCTTTGGATAATGTAAACTTTAAACTCTTTGTTTATTTCTGCTCAGGTATGTGTGAGTAACCCATTAGTAGCAGCAATTTGACTCATGGTTCTGCGTACCACAACTATTACTCACCTCTCCCACAAAATGCGCCAAATTGGCTTCACTTGTGCTACTTACCTTGTAATATTAACCTTCACTCACACGGTAAACTTCACCAAACGTGACGAGTGAGATAATGTATGCAACAGCAGGAGGAAGAGGAGTGTACACAGCTGCTCCTCGTAAATATTGGTGATGGTATCAAGAGTAAAATTAGCCTCTGGGAGCTGGATTACTGACAGTTTGACTTGGCTCGCCCCCCGTGGTTACTCATCCCGGTGCTTGTGGACACACTTGGCCAAAAAATATGTCATTGCTCTGGCTCAAACACAAACTGCATGTAAGTACAGTACAAGTACACACAGTACTTGTTCATATTCTCAGTTTACACGCACAGTATACCATGTGAATCTTTAATCTCCACATACAATACACTCATAGTGCTTCATATTTGTTTGTTTTTTATCAAACTCTTAAGTGGGGCAAATTTATATCCCTCCCCCTACAGGAATTGCCTAGCTTATACTACAGGTGGTCAAGGGGCGACTTAATTGAAGTTTATAAACAACTCAGAGGGCATTACTCAGTCGAGGGTTCATACCTGGAGCTGGGGGACGTGCCCCACTAGCCTAGCGGGGCGGGTGGTCACAGTTTATGGTTGAAGAAGCCACAAGTTCGGAAAATTGTCAAGGCAAACTTTTTCTGAGTTTGTAAACTCTTGGCACACTCTGCTAGAGAGTGTGACAGCACCGAGAGTGAGCTCCTTCAAGACCAGACTTGACCAACACTGGCGCAGGTGCAGATACATTCTGGAGCCAGTTCTTGTCCAGTACTTGCCAATGACCACATGCAGCCTGTCTGGCATTAAGGATCTATTTGGTGGGGTTCTTGGCCAGCCAGATATTTGCCTCAGTCCAGCCAGCCATTCACCTCAGCCAGCTAGCCATTCACCCAAGCTAGCCAGCCGTTCACTTCAGGTAGTCAGCCGTAAACCTCAAGCCAGCCTCAGAGAGTCAAGCAATCTAAAATAAACAACAAACCCTTCCCCGCATTCACACACTCTCCCTGTCATCCACCCACCCTTCCTCCCACCCACCCCCTCCTCCCATCCACACACCCTACCTCCCATCCACACACCCTACCTCCCATCCACACACCCTACCTCCAACCACACACCCTTCCTCCCATCCACATACCCTCTCCCCCGGCCACCTTGACTACCAGCAGTGTCAGTTGGTACAAATTAGTGGTTATTTCGGTTCGTTTACGCCATTTTGTAGATTTTCTCATAAAAATAAATATATCGTAATATACCAAATAAAAATCTTTGTTTGGCATATGCAATAAATTCTGATTATCTACATGACATTACGTGTAATTTATTCAGAATGTATTCATCATGCAGAACCTCTACCTATGGGAATATGTCAACCTGTCGTTTGTATCATGAGTTCTGAGTGGCTGGGCACCGCAAATGAATCAGGAGTCGAGCTTGGGGACACATTTCTCTGAACCATCTGTGATTTTTGTTGATCAGCTGAATAAAAAACGTTTCCCATTATTTCCTGCAGAAGCAACTCAGTTTTTCTGTTAGTGAGCATCGCCAAAATTATTTGAAAATTCCCATGACTTCTTGTTAATTTTTGGTATGAGTGAAGAAATATGGCAGTGAGATATTTAACACATGCTCACATGGAATAGATAAACTGAGAGAATGGGAAGTGAAAGGCCGATAAAAGGGGTGTGGTAGGAGGGTGGAGAAGGAAAGATGGGATGGAGGATGCACCAGAATTGAGGTGAGGAGTAGGAACACCTAGGAAGCAATGGTGTGTGTGAAGGAGTGGATGCCATGACATACCTAATAGTGATTTTCTGGTGGGTGATGCTGGTGGGTTAAAGATGATTGAAGTTGGCTAGATATAGTATACATAACTTGTAGGAGATGAATTATTGCATCAGTGAGAGTGAATACTAAATGATGGCGAGTGAAAGAGGCGTATTTTCAATCTTAACAATCTGCAATATACTAGGGTTGCCATATCTGAACATTCAAAAAAGAGGACACTCCCGAAGACATCCCCCCCCCCCGCCAGGCACACACAGGCTAATATACAACATACAGTACATGGTATAGAAATCTAAAAAAAAAAAAATACCTATGCTTAAGGCTGAACATCTTCATTCCCTTAGCTGCAGTCTTCTTCCTCCACTGTGTGTGTGACTTTATGTGCCCATGCATACTTTTCTGTAGATCGGATCTTTTTCAGTATTGGATGATTGCTCTTTAGAAAGGTATAGAAGTCACTGCAAGGTGTTTCTCGGAAGTTGTACTGTACAGTCAGAATGCCTTTCATTGTTTCAACACTCAATTTGTTCCTTTCATTTGTCCATTGACTTTGCATTAGTGAAAAAACTCTTTCTACATTTGCATTGAGATGATATAGCAAAGAAGAATTGTGCAATTCTTAGCAATTCTGAGTGGCATTCAATGTTCTTTGATTTTTCAAAGTATCTGGTCCACTTTTTATGTGTTGGCAGATTACTAAATTCTTCATCACTTGTAATTTTCCACAAACTGCTTCAGGTTACTAACTTGGTCAAAACACTTCATCAACTTCTACCCCCTTATCAATCAAATATTTGACAGCTAAGTTGACAACACCGTACAGGCGTACAAGTGACTTATCAGCTGACGAAAACTGAGAGAGATCTCTACGGTTTCCACCTTCCCTCTCTTTCTCTCCCGTCATTACAGTTTCATGTTTTTTTTTCCGTGGAGAAAATGATGGAAGCTGAAATTCCGGACTTTTGAAGAATTTTAAAAATTCCTTCCGGATGAAGATTTCGAAACCTAAATGGAGGACATGTCCGGGAAAATACGGACGTATGGCAACCCTACAATATACCAAGTAAAATGAAGTACTTTTGGCTAATCAGGTATTCATTTTACACACAGAAAAAGAGAATTCCTGCCCAGAGAGGATCAGAACCACAACTTGGTGCCTAGATGATGAACCACCTTCATGTTGGACTGAGAAACAACCAAGAATACACTACACTGATAAGTTGACTCTGCAGCAGGTGAAAGGATTAACGACAAAATCTCAGATATGTATTTTGTATTTTGTTAAGTACTGTATAGCTTATTCTTCCCTTTAAAAAAAATCCAATTCCATCTCCAATATTAGATTTTGTTGAAAATCTCAGTAATAGGTACTCCTGAGCATGCCGATTCTGAACCTATGGTCCATGATTCGATTGCGGGATGATTAGTGGCTGTAATGATGCTTGGAAGATTTCAGTTATATTATTTTAATCAGGATGCCTACTGGCCTGAGAAAACAAAATTCTCTGGCTTTTTCCAGGTGTAAATTTGAAAAATTCCAGATAAATTAATTCCACATTTATTACAACAGAATAATATGTAAAAATTGTACTATTGGGAAATTTAAAGAGGATATATATATATATATATATATATATATATATATATATATATATATATATATATATATATATATATATATATATATATATATATATATATATATATATATATATATATATATATATATATATATATAATAATAATATAAGATTTCAGTTATATTATTTTAATCAGGATGCCTACTGGCCTGAGAAAACAAAATTCTCTGGCTTTTTCCAGGTGTAAATTTGAAAAATTCCAGATAAATTAATTCCACATTTATTACAACAGAATAATATGTAAAAATTGTACTATTGGGAAATTTAAAGAGGATATATAGTATATATATATATATATATATATATATATATATATATATATATATATATATATATATATATATATATATATATATATATATATATATATATATATATATATATATATATATATTATTATTAATCAAGAAATTGAAGACCCTCTTGGGACCTACCTTAAGCCAATCTGACCGAAAACTTATTATACAGCTATGAATTGAAGTACAGTATTAATTAAAGTTGTACCTGTGACGTACTTAGCCCAAATACTAGTTACAGAAAGCTGTCTTACTAATTTATTTAATCAGCTATGATAAGGATGATCATTAGACCTAGTGATGAACATCGGCAAAGACCTTGAACCCCCACCCCCTCTATATTTTTCTCCTGGGATTTGCGAGATTCACATGATTTGACCTGGATGTTCCAAAAAAGCCGGAAATCCATCAAAAAACGAAAAATCACACTCCTGATCCACCTATATGATTCATGATTAATATGTGAAATAATCCACTTAAATAAAGTCACATACTTATAAGAACAATTCATCTCTGACAATACTCATTGCAGAATTAGTAGGTATAACCTGTAATATTTGGCTATTTGATCACTAACATGAAATTTGATTGGTACACAAACAATTCAGTTATTGGAGTGGACTATTTACTGGAATTTGTTCCTAAAAGTTTAATTATTTACTTATTATACAGTACAGCATTAATTTATGGTAAGATTGCTGTCAAAATAATAATAAATAACATAAAATTCCAGGTTTATTTATAAAATTCTCTGGCTTTTCTAGGTTTCCCAGCCCCAAATAAAATTCCTTACCTTTTCCAGGTTTTCCAAATCAGTGGATATCCTGCTTAATCACTTATGTCTTAACCACTTGGACACCCAAGAATAACCTTTTGACACCTACATAGTACATACAGTATACTCTCAATTTAATGGAATCCGATGCAACACTCTCTCGATTTAGCGGAAGGAATTTGTTCCTTTATTTTTCACTTGATATAGTGAACTAGTTCACTAAGTTGAGATTAATTTCGTTAATACGCTCACACCTATGGAGACACCTCAGACACATGATATGTATGCATAGAAACATTATTCATGGCTTACCTTAAACTAGGGGGTTCGGTGCTTGTTTTAAACTTTTTCCAATTGATAGCTGCACTCTTTTGATTTTCTCCCCCACACCACTTCCTATCTGAGACTTCTGGCATGATGTCTAAGCACAATAGTTAGTTGACCAAGATGTAGCAGTGAACAACACACGCGGTGGCTGCTGGACACAGACTGAGCAGATGTAAACAAACTCCACATGCCAAGAGGCGCATTTGGTGCGGAATTTAACGGAATGACACAATTTAGCGAAATAGTTCGCTAAATCAGGCGAAAATAACAGAAAGTTCCATTTAGCAGAAATTTTGATTTTATGAAAAGGGGTGGCTCAAATTAGTTCGTTATATCAAGAAAATACTGTATATAAATGAGGTGTTTAAGTACATATTTTCACAAGGCCAAAATTATATACAGAGCATACAGTGAAAAAATTTATTGATCCATTCATATGAAACACGGATTTGACATACACAGAACGCGCGGGAAATCATGGTACACAGGTAGGCAGGGTCGGCGGCTGTGAGACTAGACCAGGGCCCGGCTATGACAGAACCAGAGGTCATTGAGCACAGCCAGAGATCATTGCCCTGTGCTCATGTTCTAACTCGTCAAGGTTACAAATCTGAACGAACTGTCAAATGGTAAAATCAGTATAATTACATTGGTCACAAAAACGGGAGTGTAAAATTGCAGAGTCCAAAACATGACTACGAGACCCTGGAATGCAGAAGGATGTGGAAGGCCGCCGACCTTCCTCCACAATTATATACATATGGCCTCATCTCACCGAGGCTACAGTTTACTCGGCAACAAAAGGATTGTGTTGGTCCTGGGACGCGAGCTAAGTAGACAATGATAGAATTTGTATCAACATCATTAATAATTAATACCAGTAATGATTGTATCAAATGGTCTTATGAGTACTAATATAATACAAAGGAACTATTCACAAATGAATGTACACAGATGGGTGTGAGAGTTAGAGTGCAAGAGACAAACTCAACCGTACATAGCTCTGAGACCACTTGAGAGTGTAGCCAGTCTCAGCCAGAGTCTTTACACCTTCTATACTTTACACATGATATTTATCAGATGCGAGCACCTCAGTGAGAGGTCAATTCATATTTAATTTTAATAAAATTTTCTTTTTAATACATACTGTTAAACAGAACCCCTCACTGAGTCTCTATCGCCATAGGTGCCGAAACAAGCTCAGTTTATGATAATAGATTTGATACATTCTGAAAAATTACACTTTCAAAAAACAGACATATTCAAGTTATTGCAAAAATTCTTGTCTGCACTCAATTCATTTCATAATATCTAAAAGCTCAAAACATGGAAATACATGGAGGATCATTAGTCCATAGCTCTTTTAAAAAAGTACATCCTTGTTATAAATAAGGAGCATTATTACTAAAACCCTGCGCCATCTCCAACTACATAACAAAATGATTGATATAGATAGTTGCTACAGCACTAGCAACATGATTAAAACATGATTTAACAGGAAGTATCCCACTCAAAACTCTAAAAAGAAAAAATGTAAATGAAGGTCAGTGATGGAGTGATTTATGAATATACTGATGGGTGTGAAGATCACTTGAGGACACCCCAGGATAAACAAAATTTTGTGAACACCGCTACACTCATGAGCACATAGAGGCTCCCTCCCTCACGTTGAGCTCTGCCAGCATGGTGGAGCATTGTCCTCCTGGTCACCAGGATCATTGGCACACTCAGCCCTCTACCTACACCAAGGCAAACTAATGCTTGTATCAACGAGTCTGTTAAAGGTCACATTCTCTTTACCAGATGTTATGAGCTAAGGTCATTCCTGTGAACCATTAATGAGGGGTATATAGGATACAGTAAAAAAAACAAAACAAAAAACAAAAACTCATCTCCACCATGCAAGCAAAATATGCTCAAAAAGCTGAGAGGTCCGCAGAACACCGAGACAACACACACGTGGCTTTCTTCTCTGCGCACACACTCACGCATGCACATGGCAGTAACAGAATGCGCACACAATCACACACGCAGTTTCGTACACATAGAAATATCACATGAAAACTGGAAACATCTTAAAGTTTTTGCACATATGAAATAATGGTACGTACGGTAACAGAGCAGCGACATGTTAATGCACTCAGTTTATAAACCTGGACAAACAGAAGCTTATTAAGAGTAATGATTGCTATACTTTTTAAATGCAGGCAATATATATGGATGATCGTCTGTACAGCATTCAGGGAGTTCCATGATGTAAAATAATTTATACCTCCTTATGGATGTCTGCCTGAAAAAAAAATAAATAAAAATATCCTGAATATTTCTGATATAAATTGAGTTTCCTTGGGCAACAGAATGTCACTAATGACATTACTTCACATCAACATTTTACATATCCAAATAACAATGAAGATGAATTTGGAATTACAGTATCACTAAATCTCCAACACTGGACTCTCTTTACGGCGGCTTTTTGAGCGGAGTCTTGTAAACAGCGAAGTCTTGTGCTGGAGTCACGTGCAGTCTTGATGGAAGACGGAAGAGCAAAGGTCAAACGAGTGTTCAGGGCAGGACTGGCAATTAAAAAAGTGACACTAAACACAAGATGCTGTTTTCTGACACACTGTGAATGAGCACCACTTCAGTGCTAACCATATAGTTTTTTCCAGGTAGTAGCACTCAGCTTGAAGTCTACATTGCACACATAAGAAACAGCACCAAGATAATCTCGTTAAAAAACAATGACTGCAGAATGCACCTTCACCAGTCACATTTTGGTTTATTAGAAGCCTGGGAATTTAGTACAAAATTACTGTAGTGCTTAATGTAAAGTCTTGCTGCTTCTGTTTCTTGCTTGCTGCTGCGCAAGTTTGTTCGTTGCTTTGTTGCCTATTTTTCATGCTCACTCCGGGGCACCATTGTAGCCTTGGGTGTGAGGCACTTTGTTTTTCTGTCCAGTTGCACATAGAGCAACTTATTTTGAGCAGAAACACAGCACTCCTCACCACCATACCTCAAGTGAATCGAGGCTCTTCATATTCAAATTCATACACCTGTGGTGTCCCTCTGTTGGGAAACGGTGCACTCCCATATGCCCCGGGTGAGAGTCTGGCATGCTGGGGAACACCATAAAGACCATACACACTGCCATCTACACCCCCTTGGCCCCCATCTCCCATGGCTGCACCTTGTCCACGGTAAGTGAACATAGTTTCCAGCTGGCCATCATAAACAGCAGACTGTGGCGGAGACACGCCGTATGGTCCCCCAGGATACACGTGATGTGGGGGAGAACCTCCATATGGACCTGGAGAGTAGGAACCAGGACCCACAGGACCTGAAGTCGGAACCCTCTGTTGATCTTGTCCAGCCCGTGGGTCAGGGGGGGCGTCCTGTCATTCCTGATCGGTTGTCATTATGTTGTGCACTTGCTCTAGGCGGTAAGCCAAGCGGTTCTTGGTGGAGAACTCGTCTTCTTCTAATGTTAGCATCAACTGATCACTGTATTTGAATGCATAGTTATATAGCTCTGCCAGGGCTGCTAGACTGTTGAACTCTGTGGTGTGCATCTGAAATAAAGTGGACAATAATCAAATTCCTGGGAAAGTCTAAATGAGAGCATTTTAAGAATTTCTGATGCACCCACTTTTACTATAACACCCACTTTCACTATATACATACAGTAATGTACTGTAAATAATATTTATTTGTTCAAGACAGGAAATAACATAACAGTATATATGTTGATGCACTATGGATACTAAAATGTATTGAGGGACAGATCGTAGTGGTTCATCGTCTAATGGAAGAGAATATAATATTTTCATAAAATAATCTATATAACGACTGAAGGAGTGGGGATGAAGACATGCTGAAAGGTCAGTGCTAGCCCACCTTCACATCCTGGACAATATAGAATATATCCTTTACACCTGCTGAATGGAATGATGAGGAATTGAATAGAGTAAAGTACACATGTGAAGACTCTAGTGAACTCTCAAATTTTGTGGGGGTTATGTTTTTGGAAAATATCACAGATATGGAATTCATGAAAAAGAAAATTAATAATGTACAGTACAGGAAAAGTAGAATGTGTTCTGGGACTTGAATTTCTACCATCAGCCCACTAAACTTAGCTAAAAAATACAAACTGCCCCATTATGGAAAGTATTTTAAGCTGTTAATTGCAATATAATGTATTATAATGCATGTATAGTATAATAACTTAAGTGAACACGAAGATGGTGTGAGGATGCCATGGTAGTGGCACTGTCCAGGTCTAATTTCAGTACTGTACAGTGAATGGAGGCAAGGAACTGATTTGTCATGTATTGTATACATATTGAAATTGCAAACTTAATGACATGGAAACTGAGACTTTACTGTGACATCACCTAATCTGAAACAATGCTAAGTACTGTACACCGATTTGCAAATAAGGAAAAAATTAAAGGTTATTTTAACATAATAAAATTACTGTAAATCAATACACAATGACTAACTGTGAAGAGATGGTAAAATTATTTCTTTAGTCAATGAACTTTTGATATTACTGAATACACATTTTGAGAATAAATGAAATGTTAAAATAATACTGAAATTTACTTCTTTGTATCACTTCAAATAAATTGTTTTATTTAAGTCTATGGCCAATTAACTTTATAGTATTTCTAAAGTATAACTTAAAAAAATATTACATTATAATTTTTCAGTGTACAAAGCCAGATTTGGACCTAATTAAAAGAGAAATATCTACAGTACTGTACTGTATAGTACATCATCATCTACCAGTCGACAGTGGTAAGACTTGCCGTCTCTATAACCACTACAGTACTGCTCAAGTTACATTCTTCACTTTTTTATTTGGGCCAGAATGAAGTCCTCCATTTACTAAATCATAATTGGTGATTTTTCAGGGCCAAAAACCTTTTCACATGGAACTGAAAATATGTATTAATCTACATTAGTCCAGTACATCCAAAATAACAAAACTTCTAACAAGCATAAACAAAAATTACAGATGGCAATGAATTTGGGTACCTGTACAGTACATTAGCCACCAGAGTTTCTCCAGACATCCATATAATGACTACAAGTAAAATTAAGAGGACATTATTTGTAAACACCATTTCCTTTCCTTTCATGTGACTGATACATTTATTATAGCTATATGATTACAAGTGAATTCTTTTAAAATGTTTAGAAATCCTGTACAGTATGATAAATAAAATTTTCTCCAATCAGCATGATAGGCATCACATAGTTTCAGTAGTGGTCATAGAACAGAAGAAATAATATCCTAAACAACTCAAGGTATTAGTCACCATTAACCTAATGATGTTTTTGGCCCTGAAGTGAACCCACTGTTCAAAACCCAATCTAGTTTATATATTATATAAAAAAAAATTCTTGTGATTGTACATGGTATAAACAATATTGTCAGAACTACAGGTGTAACCTCAATACTTTACTGGTAATCTGATGTGCTTGGGACCTATCCCTCATCAGTTTTTTTAATTTCCCAGATTATCCAAATGGAAGATCAACTGTAATAACTACAATACTGAAGGAACCATTTGTAAACCACTTTAGGCATGTCTATTCCTGGCATTACGTAGTTTCATGCTGGCTCATAATTTTTGATGCATCAATGTCTGTAAATTAGTTTAATATATTGTCTACTTTTCTTTAAATCATAAACTGCTGATGTTTTAACATCATGCTCTTAACTAAGCATCTTTACAGAGGCTCCCTTGTTTTTGTAGTAGTTCAGCATTTCTCAGTAATGGTGAATGATAAACTTTGTGATGCAGTGCACACATTTTCCACGCAATTGGTTTGAAACAGTGCCAGGAGAATTTGGTTCTTGATACAGGTGCTCTGGTCTTCACTCGTAGGTTCTTGTGAACGGTGACAAAGTCTTTAGGGATTAAAGTCTACGTACGTTATATTGGGGGTTTAATCTTGTGAAGTCAAGAAACTTCGCAACTTCGGAGCAACCGCATAATTATCACAGAGTGACTTAGCAGAATACAACTTGCAATGCTGGAATCCTCGCAAGATAGCGATTAATTTGAGTATAAACATCTCATAGATTGCACTAAGAGATAAATTTTTTTTAGTCCTTTAGCTTAGTACATTTGAGTACAAATTGTAAACTTAAGTAGAGTAATATGATGTTCAAAATTATGGCTTTTTCACAGGGAAAAATTAAAAGGAAGATAAGTTGAAAAGTTCACACATGTTGCAGCATTAATCAAAGTTTAAAGTTAAACCAAACAAATGCAAACGTGCAGCTGTGACTGCAACTGTGGAGCTTTGAAAGATGACAACTGTGACATCACTAGTTTACTCTATTAAGTAAAAATTACAATAGAAAGATGGCAGTGTCAGTTGATTGGTGCATCATAACAAATGAAGCAGCAAGACATATATTCCTGGATTCTTCCCAGTTTTTTAGATTCATGAGAATAGGGTTTTGAAAATGAAAAACTGCCAGTTACCATAGAGAACCATTTTTTTTAAAATGGTAGATTATTGAGGCTACACCTTTATCACATAAAAAAATAAAATCTTAAATCATAATAAAAAATGATTGAGGGAGTCCTGAGCCCTATATTTACTTACTGGACTTACCCGTGACTCCTCCGCTAGCATGGCATTCATGTCTTGGTCGGAGATGGGTTGCATGATCTTGATGTCTGCATAATATCGTTCCACCCACTCTTTGTAGATGGGAATATCTTTGGCATACAGCAATTTAGAACTTGGAGAATCTTTACCTAGTAGACAAAAAGATAAACTTTATAACAAAAGTACTATAGTGATTTGAATATAAATTAATAAAGCATTTTTAAGCATATTTTTCTTGTATTATGATATAATACTGCAATTACATACCTAATCTGTGATCCGAGGTGGAGCAGGAATCCATAAAGGTCTGAGCGACTACTGATAAACAGGCATCCACAATATTGGACTTGTGAATGTCAAACACAAAGTTAGGATTCTTAATAAGATTAACCCAGAACCTAAGTGGGAGACTATTGCTTTTCCAAGTATGCACCACCTGAAATAACATAAGACATATTATTTATGGCCATAGAATAAAATGATTAGTTCAATTCTTTATAATTGCCATTCTAATAACTTGAGACCAATGGAAGGCCTTTTTCCACATAAAACAAGTGTCCAGAATCAAGAAAAACACATTCTTCCCTCACTCTGTAAATGCTAGAACAATGCTAGGGATGGAAATAAGTTTTCTACCTGTTGCCAATATAACCCAGTATCAGCCATCTGCAGCAAGCTCTTCCCAATACAGTACACATCTTGAAATCATGTTCTCCAATAACACATGCCTCCTCAATAATTCATCTCCCTCATATTCAATACCCACTATTGTACTACACCCTTCCACCTCTTTGGTCGTCCCCTCTATCTTCAACTATCCAAATCTGAATAAAACAGTCTTTCTACCCATCTTTCATTCCTCATTCTCTTACAGGGTGTTTACTGGCCAGACAAAACAAAATTTCCTGGCTTTTCCAGGGGTAAATTTGAAAAATTCCAGGTACTGTATATTAATTCCGTACTTATTACAACAATAACAAAATTAGAGGTTTTCAATAAGATGTATATACTATTGGGAAATTTAAGGATTACTATA
Source organism: Homarus americanus (assembly GCF_018991925.1). NCBI lineage: Eukaryota > Metazoa > Arthropoda > Malacostraca > Decapoda > Nephropidae > Homarus > Homarus americanus. Next base: position 5,219,429 of record NW_024735554.1, read on the forward strand.
CAAGATTGCTGTCAAAATAACAAGATTTTGAAGTTGAACTAATGTCACATAAAATTCCAGGTTTATTTGTAAGATTCCCTGGCTTTTCTAAGTTTTCCAGACTCAATTAAAATTCCCTGCCTTTTCCAGACCAGTATACACCCTGGTTTAGTAAGTCCATAACACATTAGCAAATTCTGGTCGAGTGTCTGATACTCCTTCAGTTTCACACACCCCATATTTCTTAGCACCTTATTCACCCAACACGTTGCACTACAGTATATCCGTTGTCACTTCTTCCTCTTGTATCCAGAGTCCATACTTTACACAAATGTAATAATGTCAGCTCAACATTTTCCTATATATCCCCACCTTAGCCTCCTTGACATACCGGGGTAGTTCTCTCTCTCCTCAAACATTCACCAATGCACCCCTTACCTTCTCTCCCTCGCCTGTTCTATCACTCCCATTCTTCTTCAACCCCACCACATCATCATTATTTTACTCATTTACTTTAACTACACATTTCCTTTCAAAATAAATGTTCAATCTTTAAAAATTTTTGCTTGCTTCTACGTTTTTTTAATCTTGTTTCCTAACATTAAAAATTTCTTCTTCAGTACAGTTAATAAACACAGACTAATAATTTTCATGTAATGTACAGTATGTTTATTTCTACAGCAACTATAATGATACAGTAATCACATTCTTCACTCTATCCCCATCCTTATTTCTCAGTGGTTCACGATAATAGTTACTTTAAGAATATTGATGTAGAGGTGTCCCAAAAATTGGTACTTATACATTGATGGGATGAAGAATATCTTTTGGAATGAGTGTGTTAAGGTCAACACAGTGGAACTAAAAAATAATCAGAAGGGCTTATCTGCAAGCAAGTTCATGACATGCAATTTAAAGATTTGCTGAAATAATGAACATTGAATTCTGCCTATGAGCAAAGAATTTTGGAACACCCTTTATACTTCACTATAGAGAGGAAGAGGAATAAGGTGGAAAGATTTAACAGTGTGCACCGAGCACCTTACCTCAGGGTCTGTGATGCCATGTTGTAATGCCTGGTCATCAAGGAAATCAAACATATATTTGATAGCCAGTGGCAGAGCAGAGCCACGATGTGCAGTGCTGAATATTGTCTCAAACAAGTCATCAACAAACTTCTGTAGTGTGAGCTTTGTGGAGAGCAGACGTGTGAGGTAGATCTCTGACACCATCTTGTTAGTGCGCTCTCCCTCGCGCTGCTCTGACTCTTGTTGACGAACTAAGTGCCACACCTGTACATAAACATATCATGTAAGTACACCTCATATATTTATTTAGTTTAATTGATACTCTACATTAATGCTGTCTCATTTCTTAGTATTCTATTGTGGATCTCAAGTCAAGTAAATAAAATATAGCATAATCAGTCTTTTAGCACAACATCTATATTAATGTACACAACAAGCATTCAGTACTACAGAAAGAAGTAAAAAAGATGCTAAATACATTCATAAAACTTAACTACAGTTAGTTCAATAAGAGTTAGTTCCCATAAAATGCCAGGCAGATATAGGATGAGCAATTTTGCAGCATTTTAAGGGAAAATACAAATTCCCATGGGTTTTTTCTTAGGAGTGGGGTAGTCATTGGTTACCTAATTAAGTTTTAGATATTTATTAACACATGTGCCTGGTTCACTACCATTATGGTTTCCCCTTGTTTATACAATATCCTGCATCTTTTTTCTTTACATTCTGAAGCACAATATTTTATTTTATTTTTTTACTTGAGCTCTAATACTTTTGTAGCTGTTGCTTTTTAATAAAATTACACAAGTGCAGGTTAGTCGCCAACTGAACATAAAATAAAAACAAAATTAAGTGGCGTTTCATAATTGTAAAGTTAAATGCTGCACAGATTCAGTGCATTAATGACAGTCATGCAGCAAGCTCATTTACCGGAGAAAGTGAGTGAATAAAAAACAAAAACAGCTATATGAAGTTTTTGTTCAATTTAATAATTTTCAGAGTTAATGAAACAAAGTATTGATAATAAAACTTAAAAGAAGAAATAAATACAATATGCGATACTATTCTTACCCTATTCACTCCTCATTAGTGTGATAATTGGGAAGAAATGCACTTTGCAAAATTATTCTTTTCAAGCTATTTATAATCCCAGTCCATCAAGAACCACAGAGTCATAACATTCACAACACACTAAAACACCAAACTTGTATCATGGAGGCAAGAGAAGACTAATTCACAACATAAACACCCTAATTGTATCATGGAGTCAGAAGTTTGTAAGTATGGAAGACTGTTTCTGTATCCTGACTGAGCTTTCTGACCAGGGTTCACTGAGGCAGTTTGTGACAAATACTGTACTCCTGTATATGGCGTGTGAAAAATTTACAAATACTCACAAACCTGGAATAAGTCATCAAGGTATCGTGAGTGATGTCAGAGAAAAAATGGCAAATTAGCTGATCAGTCAAGGGTAAAACTGGGTAAAAAATTCTGGCAACAGATGACCTAGTACTTTAACATCCTTATAAATCATTATTGTACTGTGGAGAGAAAATGGGGGGGGGGGGGAGAATATACTCACTATGGGTCAATCCTCTCAAAGTTGGTTCACTTCTCTTAGAAAACAAATTATGAAGCAATTCAGAAATATATCACTATCTCTTACATCCTAAATTAATACATGATACAGTACACTTTTATTGCTTTATCATTCTATCTATATAGCCATTATCAATCTCTGCTCCCACATGTAGAGAGAACATCTAGGGAAAGAAATACCTCAAAGACAAGTCTGGGTTTTGGAATTCAGCCCAGAGAACAGGCTACACCTATGTGTTAAAAGAAGTGACTAAAAACAAGATGGAGGTGAAGCCACTTCTGACAATTATATCCTTCCTGTTTTCTTCATAATCAATCATCAGCTTTACTCTCAACCCTATTTTAATGGAATAAAGGATCACGGATTATAATACTGCACTCCTAATAATACACAGAGCCAGAAGACAAAACATTCTACTTTTGTTTAGTAACCTCTAATGAAATGGGGGAAATGTGTACTGTAGTCTATTCAATGAGGTCTAACTGCCAAAAACCATCCTCTTATATAACTACTGTACTGTACTAGCTTCAGGGGAAATTCAATTGCTGAAACATCCAAATTCTTCTCTCATTCCACAATTTAAATTTTCCATACTACAAGAAAAGGAGGAGGAGGGGGGGAGGGAAGTATTATTCTATGACAACTGTTTTGATAATATCTATGAAGACTTTAATACTGACTGGACAAAAGTGAAGAATTATTGTAAGAATTCCGTATTTGTGGAAATATTTGCACATCGGGTCTAATTTCATTTGTTATTTGATGCAATATTGTTCTGGAGATTATATGGAGCAAGACAGCAGTGAAAAGTAGGATGCCAGTGTGTGGAAGATGATAACAGAACTGGAGGATAGTGTAAAATGTGAAGATGTATAGAACATCAAGACTGGAACAGGATGATGTATGGAATATCAAGACTATAAAACAGGAGTCATGGAACATATCACCATTAAAAAATAAGTATGAGGAAGACATGAGATTAATTTGTTAATGGAACTATTACTCAACACCAAGTAAATAAACTATTAAAGGTGAAATCTATTTTCTTGTTCCTGTGGCATGAATGGCACTGCTGAAAGTAACACCAGTGTACAGTACAGTATATGTGAAATTCAAGAAAATTATAATATCTTGTAAAAATGCAACTGGCTGCATGTGTGTGAGTCAACATGCTGGGATGTTTCTGACTGAAATGTGTCTGAGAAGAAGTTTTAAACAGATTGTTAAGTTTGAAAATGGAGTAGAAAATAAATATAATTTCATTGACAAGCTGAGCAGTAATATCCTGTCTTACATTACTAAACATTGCACTAATTTAATTTCTTTCCATTGCTTTTTGTAAGTATAAAACAGAATCATTCAAGCTATAACTAATAACCACCACATCCACACTGTATACACCATGAAACACTCAAAATATAGTCAAGCATGGTCAGAAAAACAAACATGATCAGACAAAAGAAAAGAACACTCAAAAACGAAAAAAATAAGACTTGGCTCTAACCTGCCTTGTGGTGAAACAGACCTTTGCTCCTACCTTAACCCCTGCTTCATTATCATGGTTAAGGGGTGACGTGGCTCGCGAGAGGGGCGGACTGGCTGAGGTGTATTTGTTCATATTTAATGTTTCATACTTGTGATGTGATTTGTCAGATTTATCAGAAAGAATTGACATATAATTATATATAGATGACTGTTTAGGTATGAGAGTTAATTGGGCCAAATCAGGAACATTGTAATGAGCAAGAGTATTTAATTTCTTCCAGCCTCCCTCAGGCCGAGTTGTGGTGTCTTCATCATAAAGGATGAGTCGACCTGTAAAAAAATGTATATTATTAGTGTACAGTATTGCATGTCTAAACAGTTACTGTATATTGCTTATGTATCATGTATACAATATGTTGACAGCTCCTGTGACAAGCAGTGCCGTCGTGAATGAATGTGCACGTTTATAGCCGCACGAGTTCACTATAGTTACAGTTCATGTTGTCGGTGCAAATTAAGTTAAATAGTAAAGACCTAATTTTGTAAGTCTAATTTCACTCTCAAACATTTCTGAGGGAAGAAACTAACAAAGTATCTTCCATACAGTAATATATACCAAAACACCTTTGGTCACCGACAACTTACTTCAACATACAGTGACCTCTCGTTTAACGAACGCCTCGGTTAATGAAATTTCGGTTAACGAACTGCCTTCCATAAGGATCTTCAATTCGGTTAACGAACAAAAATTCGGTTAACGAATTTCTTACGAACCGACCTCAACATGTTTTCGCTTGCACTGACCGGGCAACCAGCTTTAGTATCAGTCCGCCAATACATTAATCGGTTCTAGGGCTTAAATTCCTTACTATTTTAGTAAATATCAAGTTTATACTATTCAATAATTTTAAAAGTTTAATATTAAATTTTTAGTCATTTTAACAATTATTGAACATAATTGAAGGTAAAGTGACTAGTTTAATGCGGCATCCAGCCTCTTAACACAGCAAACAGGAGTTAGTCTCTCTCTGTTTTCACTGGAGGTAACATCTTGCTTGAGACTCTCTTCAACTAAACGCTTTTTTCTGTGTTTCCAAGCAAATTATTGGTCATTTTGAAATATATTTTACATATTGACAATATATAATGCAGTGCAGTGTTGATTTAACGAAAATAATCTTGAATTACACCAAGAGAGCTAAAATTTTATGGGTGAAATGGTGCCATGGGGTGACTTCTCTTCCACCCCAATGCCTTCTCTTCTTCCTTCTCCTCCATCCCCATTCTAAATCCCATCATCATCATCATCATCATCATCATCATCCAGGAGCCTTCTACATACACACCTCAAAGTAAGTTAACTTTTCTACCATTTTTGTTGAATTTAGGAAATTTTCGGTGGGCTGGAACCAATTACCCAAAAAACCATTGAAACAATGGTTTCGGTTAACGAACGACCTTCTGGAACGGATTGAGTTCGTTAACCGAGGGGTCACTGTATACGATTTACAGTATGTATATTGAACAGCAACAATTCATTGTTCATTTCAAAATTCTGGAAAAATGAGTGCTGAACTAATATTAAACTCTGGAGGGAAACTCTAAAAATGTCATGAAAACTACTGTGAGCATAAATCTGAATTTACTTTAATTGCATGATTTATCAAGGACTCTTCCAGAGCACAACTTACCTGAGGCACCTGTGCGCCACTCAAGATCCAGATCTTCCCTTCGTGGACGCTGTGAGTAAGGGTATGATCGGTATATGGCATCAAGGGATTTTTCCTTCACTTGAGAGATTGTGTCACAGTCCAGGACCTTGACTGGGGTTTCTCCACTCTCCATAGGCCCATCAACTGCACCCATGTACAAATTACACATGGATACATATACAGTCTGCAAGAGCCAAGGTTTTGTAATTACAGGTAAAATAAAAAAATTAATAGTAGTTGGACAAGACATAACATACAAATATAAACATACAAATACAGACAAATATCTTCATTGGTAAACTTGTGATTTTTTCTTCTGATTTCAATGTTTTATCAAAGATAAATGGTTTTGAAATTTTGTTTACCATTTCTTTAAAATCAATACTCTGGCGAATAAGTTTCTCTTCTGATAGGGAATATCTGGCTTCTGAGGTGACAGCATCCACAGGGCCCTTATCCACTTGCTGCTTGATGGCACGGAACAGCATGTAGAGTGGCTCACCGGCACACTCCTTCAAAAACTTGTACAGCAAGAACGTGAACCACGATGATAGCATCTTCTCCGCTACACTCTCCGTTCTGTGGTGGGGAAATAACTTGTTACAGTATGTCAACACAAACTCTTTACTATGGTACAGCAAATGTATATTTAAATTTCATAAAAAGAAATATCTAAGTCTGTTTTTTAATAAGGGTTTTATTTAAGAACTTGATATTTCACATTGCAGTATTATGACTCCTTCTAAGAAGAAAAATTATATTTTAATTCAGTTATCACATTAAAAATCAAACACAATTGTTCCTTGCTTTACACAGGTTAACGGTGCATAGATGCAACACTGCATGGTTTATTTTTTTAGCACCAAAAACTAGTATTGCAAGTGTATTGTTTGCAAATGAGTAGGTAGAAAGGCCAAGGTCCATGAATACAGTACTTACCTTCTGAATAGAAGTTTAGGGTGTATCTTTCCTTCAATGCATTTTTCTATAAGTTCAGCCAAAAGTGTCTTGAGAATATCTGAACAATATTCCATTTTACCTTGTAGTGCCACCATTATAAGGGCAGCAACATTCACTCTGCAAGGAAAAATGTTGTAAGGAAATGATAGGAATGTATGAATTTTTTTTGTCCAGTTATACTTGTGGCCATTAGGAAATTACTGTATATAACACTCAGAACTGGTATACACAAATTATGGAGAGGAAAAACTTTCTGGAGAGAAATTAAGACATACAGAGTTCTACTTATGAAATGTTTATGGATATCTCACCTGTCTCTCATAGAGAAATATCTATTGGCTTCCAATGTGCGAATAAATAGTAATAAGAACGTCTTGTTCATAATAAGTTGACCAAAGAGCTTGAGGCCCTTTTCCTTGCGAACAAGGTCTGGCCGGTCCATCTGTAACACAGTGGTCTCCTCCAGATTGGGGAAAAGGATCTTCATGGCATATGTGCGGTATTCCAAGAACGGAATTCCTCCACCAATCAGATCACTTGTTAAGTCTGTCATCTCTGTCTGCAGCTCAGCAAATGCTGAAATTCACAATTTGTAAGTCGGATGTACATACAACTGCTATTCAAGACTATCCAGAATTAAACTTCTTCAAAGAATTAACAACCTATACTGATATAAACAAAAAGTTCTGTACTTACGGTCACAATCTATATTTACATTTTCTTAAACCCTTTACATATTATTACACCACTCATAGATTAATACTGTAAGATTATTTATTAAATAATTAAAATATTGTAGGGGAGGCTCTGAAGGAGGACTGCTAACAACATGTCGGAGGAGTGATGAAGTCACCTAAACTAAATTATAGTTAGATTAAATGTAAAAATATTTTCCCTACCAATCAACCAGAATATACCAGTAGTTTCATGTTTATAAAATGATGGGCATACCTTCTTTGCATTCAGCTGCAACTCTGAGTTCAAGAACATCCATCTGTTCTTGCATGCTTTTGAGAACACGAGAGTTCTGGTTGCTCTTCTGGCGGTAAACTATTAGGCAGACTACCAAGATGAGAATCAAGACCACTGCACCCACAGACAGCCCGATGATCAGCTGTTTAGAAAGTGTGCCAACATCTGTGGTACTTGCATATTTCAAGAAACCAATTTCAGTTCTGAGGTTGTTGCCAACAATTACCTGGAAAAAATTTTTCAGAGTAAGCAATCATAACTCTAAGTATAAGTAGTTCATAAAGACTAAGTGTGTGTGTAAAAACCTTAAATGTATCACACTGTAAACCAAAATCACTTTACAAAACAAAGATATACTTTTTGGAAATACTTACTACAACTTGAGGAAGATCATGTCCATCCAAAGGTGCAGGTTGCTCTTTAGGGGGCCGGCAGGTTAGTTGTGATCTTGAGAGAGATGTCACGTTACAAGACTCCATACCAATGAGAACTTGTACATCAATCTCCTGGGATGCTCGGTCCAGATTCTTACCATTGATAGTAAGATAATCTGACTTGTACTGCTTGACCTGTAAGCATAAGATCATGATGCAATTAAGTGTGTGTATATATATATATATATATATATATATATATATATATATATATATATATATATATATATATATATATATATATATATATATATATATATATATATATATATATATATATATATATATTAGTGTAGTGACTAATCACTACTTACAACATATTATCACCAAAAATACATGTATAACCCACAAATATGTGAGGCAGTTCAATAAGAACAATCCACAAATTTATTCCCATTTTCTTACCTTAGAATCTTCAAAGGCATAGTAAACTGGATTGGGGTAAACAAGAAAAGATGCAAATGTTCCTAGGTTGAGATTTCGAACCGATTTTACATGATCCATGATAAAGCCATAGCCCAGCTTCAGCCCGTTTTCATTGTCTATACGCTCATTGCCCGCGACTGCTATTTTTGGTGACTTGCATTCCATTCTTGTAGAATTTTTCACTTCACAAGACTGTACAAATTATAAAATAAATGTTATATACCTTCACACACAATATATATGATGTATAGTACTGTACTACTTTTCAGACTTGAAAAATTATGCACAAAAGTTTATGAAATACAGTATATCTGCAACACTAAAATCAGACATAAAGTGTTGAACAAATACTTTATTATAAAGTGTTGATTCTGAACCACGGGCCAGGAACTTGGCTTGTTTACTTACACTTGCATATTCCTTCTCCCTGTACACAACATACATTTTGGGCTCCCTAATAACATCAAAATTTGTCCCATCAACTGTGATGATGATGCCCCCAGATGGAATGCCACGGGGACCATTGCGCTGAAAAGAACAACATCACCATTTAAGGTTTTGAGAATATCAACGTGCAATCAAATTCTTATGATGCTGAAATGATGAAGATTAACATCACTTTTCAGCACAATACAATACTCATCATTTACATTCAGGAGTTTTCAGAATTGGAGGAAACACTAACAATGCATTTTTATTTCATGAAACACACACACAAACTAATGATGATAGGAGGTCTTGCAGAATCCTTAAAATAATACTGCACTCTGCAAAACATTCTTACAGTAAAAATTATTGCTTAATATGTGCAATGTCCCATAAGTGGTGTTTAACACAAGTGTGAGAAAAAGGATGCAAATCTAAGGTGAACATTCCAAATCTATCCAGATGCATGCAAACTGAGGTTCAGATGTGATATCCTAAAAAATACTATACAGTAGTATCTAAGTGGTATAGCTGCCCCCCATTTTTTTCTCTAAATCCAATCCAATAATCATACATAAAAACTTTATAATACAGTAACTCATAAGAGTTTAATGAACTTACCATTCCTGCTTGTCCAGCTCTCCCAGACTTGACTGTGTGAATTGTTGGGTCACTGACGTAGGTGAAATATTTCCCTTCTAGTCTTCTACGACCATTATCAAAAACCATTTCAATTTCTTTTTCTTGGAGATCAGATGATGCCGAGGTGATACACGTTGCCACGGTTTCATTTGTGCTGGAGATGGAGAAAGTAGAATGAAGTCTTTATAATACAGTACTGTATTGTATAAAATACCTATTTAATTATAATCCAATATTACTGGAAATATGTTATTCATTGTCTTTTTTTAATAATATGAGAGTCAATGGTTACTTTCTATTATTATTTGAATCAACACCTACTGCTTGTACTAAGTATTACTGCATGCATCCATTTTTGTGTGCCAAAGTTTTTCAAATAACTCAACATTGTCCAAAAATGTTAGTCTGAGGAAATTACCTTTGAATCTTGCATGGTCGTCCACTAATGAAGGCCTCAATACGACTGCCTGCATTCATGTGTTTACCGAGTATGTGCAGAAGAGTACCGCCAGATCTTGGCCCAGAATCTGGTGTTAGGTCCGTGATCTCTGGGTTAACGAAGCTGTATTTCTCCAATGACTCCCCTCTGTATTCTCGAGCCACCTGTAAAAAGAATTGGGATTTGATAGGGTGATTAATTTCAATGTATCCATCAATCTTAATTTTGATTAACAACCTAAAAAGAAAGCCAGAGGGGTTTGAAGGAAGAGGAAATCATATCTAGAGGGTCGAATAACTATCCCATGACTTTACTGTACAAGGCATCTGGAATATGACTGACATAAAGGAAAATGGTCAAATCCAAATAGATGAATCATGACAGAAATTTCAGTGCAAGAAAGGAGGAAAAAATAAGATAGATGTTAGAGCTCTACATGAGTGGAAAGATGAACGAGAACCGAGCCACATGGTGCCATGAGTGGGGTGGTGGGACTCGCCCGGATGAGTGAGGGTTGACCTATTATTATAATTGCATTACATATCTAACTATTTAAAGAAGTGTGCATACTGTACTGCAGTCAAGCCACTTAAGAGACACAGCCATTTATCACTTACTGTAGATTCTACAATGTACGTGGTTCCGAAATACAAAGAAAAGTCTGCTCACTCAACTATAAAACTCACCCCAGTCACTTCTACCAGCTGAAGGGTTCCTATCAGAAATTCCCTCTCTCTGATGTTTCTCTAACTAGTTCCCTCCTGATAACTTCTTCCTTCCATATAAAACATAAATTGATGGGTTAAATTCTCACAGTAAACCGTCTACCATTATGTCTCGGGCATCCTAAACCCTAACTTGTGTCAAAAGTCGAGTTCCTACTTCAAGGTAACATCTGTGAGGCTGTAAACAAGTACTGTACTGTATTTTTTATTTGAACAAGCAAGCTCTCTGTCTGTCAGCTTCCAAATAAATTGGAAACAAAATATTTAAAAATTCCTTATTTACCTTTACAACAATGGGTCCCTCCTTGAAGTCATTGACGCCTGGACTGTCCACCATACAGGTGACCTGTTTGGTCTTGATGTATGACTTGCGGTATGGTTGACAGGTAATTCCTGCCACAGTGATTCCGTCATAGATATCATCAATGTGCTTTCCCAAATTGATGCCTGAAAAGTATCATGCAAGGTTAGTCATCTACAGCAGCCAGAAATTTGAATTAAATTGGTGCTATGCATGTAAAAGAAGGAATGGATGCTTTCAATGAACAGACCATGCATATTGTCCTTGTACAGTACTTTCCACACAATATCTGGGAGTTAAACTGGAAATTATAAGTAATGTTAGTGATCTGTCCTTTTGTGCATATGGTACAGTATTTCTATTATGAAGTATTCATAAGTAACTAACAATACACAGTTGGAACCTTCATTAACATCTTGTACAATACAATAATCTAGCAATATCTTGCATAACACTATGGCACTACAATAATAATAAATTCCTGAGGCCTTAGTTTGATAAGAATGACCTGATTTTGTTGAATAATGTTATATAACTAAGGTTACTGAACCAATATTTCAATGTGGCAAGCTAATGACTTAATTAGTTGAGGCTCTACCCAACAAATCAGAAGATGCTGCTGTTTGTATGTAGAACCACATGAGAAGGAAGAAAACATATGCTCAACATTATTAAACACACACACCACGCAATCAGTAGGAAAATGAGTTACTGAAGCTTTTATCCAACCTAATATAGTACTGTACATATGTAGCATGATAGTCACCTGAACTCATTGTACAAATTCACTCAATGAAGATTATTTATTTTTTTTATGAAATTATCAAATATAAATCAAACTTGATATGATATTTCAGACATAAAATTCAAGGTGGAAGCAACAAAACATAACAAGGGTGCCAGTGTAGAGAGCAGTGCCACTCTTGGACAAAACCAATACAGAAAGTTGCTTAATATAATCATACAGTGCTTGCAAACTACATTCATGATGCAATTAGTATAGTAGACCCCAGATTTAGCGTGAGAGTGGGACAAGGAATTATCATGCAAAACTGAAACATTTTAAATTGGTCAATGTATTTCAGTGGAAAAATATAGGGCATGGGATCACAGACTCAAATCATGCATGCACCAAAAAATTCCTAAGACCCCTTTTCTTACTTCAATACTAATTCCATCTTTTTTTTTTGTCTGAACTGCTACCTGGACGACAATTGTTCAAACTCGAGATGAATGAAGGAGTAATAGGACTTGAGTTGTTAGGAAGTGTACATGAGCTGTTAAGATGATGCCGCTAGCCAGTCAAGTTTCAACATACCTATGCAGCTTACTCATACACCAGAACAGTGTCAAATATAAATAAAGAATGATGGTCATGTATAAAGAGATAAAAAAAATACATATTTTAGATGTGATGTGTTTGAGCAATTTGAAAGGAGGTACAAGCTGAAGATATAACTCGAGTTCTACACTCATGCTTTAACATAAGTTTTTGCCCCCCCCCCCCCTCTTTCTTTTTCAAAAACCTTAACATTTCTGGATGCTTTATGTCACTTATGAAAATTTCCTCTTATTTCGTTAAAAACAATCCCCCAAAAGTTTGTTCAGAGTGTCTCACTATTTATTACAAGTTCTGACATTTTCACATTTTTCATTAATTTTTCTTTTCTATGACTGAGCTTTGGGTTTACACTGCACAAAATCATAATTGACTGCACTAAATAGAAAAAATGGGAGCATGACAGGGTACTGTACTGTACTGTACTGTACTGTGCTGTGCTGTGCTGTGATGCATCAAGCGTTGAATTGAATTTTGTTAAATTGGGGGTCTACTATACAGTACATCAGTTACCAGTACATAATTTTGGTACATCAAATTAAATATACAAATATTTATAGACTCAAAATGTTCAATAACAGAATTATGTCATGAAAGGATGAAGGATGCATAAGTGAAGCCTCCAATGTGTGTGAGACATGATTTACATACAATATACAGTGTAGTTATCAGACCATTTATTATGTATGTAATGCTGAGAATAATTCTTTAAAGTAAAGGAAGGCAGTAATTCATATTTAAAGCTAAAACCATCTACAGTCTGTACTGTACATTACTCTACATCACATATGAGTAAATATCAGTCTTGTTAAACTTGGATTATTGAAAGATGCCGACTGTCTTTTGGTAGTTGACCTTGTGATGGCATATGGGATTACATTCTCTATGTTTTAGCTATAATAAAATTTGAAAGTCTAAATATGATACAATTCCTTCTTTTATTAGCTAAAGCACATTAAGTCATGTTGTAAGAGGACCAGGAAGAAATGCCCATGAAAAAATTACTACTCTCCTAAACGCAAAAATTACATTTACTGTACTGTATGCATGAAAATTAATTAAAGGATTAACAAACAAAAGACATAAATAACTACGATACAGTACACAGTTTCTGAAACACATGTACAGGAATAGTTTGCATAATGTTACTAATAGGAAAGCAAAACTAATATACTTGCTTCTTAAAATTTATTATACCATGAAACCATGAAATTAGTAAAGGAGTAAATGAATCTCTATACTACACTTGGGTTAGGTTTTTCACTTAACTCTTATTAAAGGATCTACTGGCAATGTTACCCTACTTTAACTTTCATTACTGGTCGAGATAGCTTCCTGGCATGTAAATTTAGCTGTTATGATTACCTTATAAGGACTATATTGAGTTGTGATAATTGTTAGGAGTATCGTCTTCAGTTCTGAGAATTACCTTTGCTATCAGGATTACCAAGCAGAACTTTTTAAGTGTCCATATAGAGCGACTGGTTACTGTACAATGTTAAAAGTCAATTATAGCGACAATACTGAATTTTTTTTTGGTGTAAATGAGAGCTATGGTCAGGAAATATATTTACTTACCTAGATTAAAATTTGGAGAGGAGTTTTAAATATGCGACTATCTGTAAACTGTATTGTTATCCCTCATACGTTTCTACCCCAAAACTGAATCTTTTATAAAAGCTTCTACAATATACAAGAATGAAAAAAATGCATGCATTACTGAGGATCCAATTCTGAAACTCTATACAGTACAGAGTATACCGGTAATAATAATGATCATAAACACAAGTGCTAGGAGACTCTCACAAGCATAATGCACCTTCCCTTTGTCAGCAATCATAACCATATTGTTCACTTTGCAGTTCTGTCTGGCAAAGGGGCAACATCACCAGTAGTGGGATTACTATACTACACAAATAGATACTGTACTGTACATAAAGGAAACCAAAGAATAGTGTCAAAGTCTGGCCATCTTGATGTAAATAGATATCCAGAAACCAAGGAAGAGAATTTGGGGTATTTCAGTTAAGATGTTTTCCCTTAAAGAGCCTTCACCACCAAAGTACAAAAAGATGCCTAGTCAACTCAAAATTAGGCAAGTTTTTTTTTTACAAGTCAAAATTTACTATATACTGTACTCTACACGATTTGCTCATACCAAGATTTAGTTTTGTATCTTGGAGTTGTCACCTGACTGACTTGACAACTGTTCAAAAGTAATAAGTACAGTACCACACAGTAATACCTGGAACTAAGATAATTATAATACTATGGTAATTCTATCATAAGTTTTATATGCTAACAAAATCAAAACGAAGCTGCAGAATTATAAAATATCTGCATGACTCTCCGGGTTTACAGTCAGGTATTTAAGCAGTATACAAGGTTTTCATTAACACCTGGTGTGGGGTAAACTGCGATCTAAAGTTTGGGGAAACTCTGCCTTGATTCAATCCTGCCCTCAACTTCATGATGTAAGTTCACCCGACTGAACTATTCCCTACTTGACCATGCACGGTACAGAGTAAACGACTAACTCATAAAAATTAACATATCACCACAACATAATATGAGTGAACACGCTTCTTATTTGCATTATGAATAGTTACAGTAAATCCTATTTCCTGGACCTTCTATCTGAGAACTGTTCAGTATCCTGGTCCTTTTAAGGTAATAAACGTTTGTGGTGAAAATAAAAATACTGTATAATCTTTTCCCCAGATTTCAAGAACTAAATTCTAACTGCCTGAAATTCCAATAGTTAAGGCAACGAGGGTGCAGATGCCACACAGCTATACATAAAAAAGTTTTACCCTGAATTTTTGAAGGATTTACTTCACCATAAAAGATAAAGGTAAACTGTGTAGTATTCTATAAGGTAAAATATGCAAGTTTTATAAAGATGCCTTCCAGTTTAAAGTGTGCCAACAAAATATATCCAGAGATGAGTCATTTAGTTTTACCTCAAACAAAAAGTATTGCTGGTGTGGTTCCTAATAAACTTCAATCAAATTTCCGTTGATAACGCTCGTGTATTTCTTAATGAACACTTCTTTTATGCTAAACTTAATCTCCCCCAATATGTCTGGGAAATATAAGGTTTACTGAACACAATTTTCAAAAGTTAGTCAATCATTAAGTAAATAAAAGGAATGAAGATTCTGACAAATTCTAAAGTACAGTACAGTACTGTATATCAAATTTCTACTTGTGGTATGAAAATGAAAAGATTTCAAAAACTACAAAATATCAACACCAAAGACCTCTGGTCTCAATAACAATGAATGTAAAAGACAGTATGTCCTCAGTACTGTACTGAAAAAAATCCCTAAATTATTGTACGCTTAATCAAATGTGGGTCGCGTGCTGCTAAAAATGCTGTTAGTAGATTATTTTATCATAATGTTCGCCCTTCAAAGTCATCCTCATCATCAATAGTTTACAGATAATTTCCACTCCTCCATGGGTCAACCTTGTTCTCGAGAAAGTTAATTTCTCGTTGGAGTCTTTCAACTTCTGCCATGATTTCTTCTTTGAATTTTGCAAAGAAGACTTCCATTAAAGCATTCAGTTCATATACAGTAAGTTCCCCCAATTTCTTGTTGCTGAGACTCATATTCTCTATTAACTCCATAACCTCTGACTCCATTGGTTCAGAAGTAGGCACTGCTGTGGTGGTAGTGGTAGTCCCTGAAAAGTGTTGTGTAAATACATATATATTAAGAACCTGTACAGGGGCCAGCTTGTTGAAACTTAGTGTTTTGTTTATGGATGAAAGGCTGTATGTCAAATGACTGCAGGGCAAAACAAGTGTAGATCAAGTAACTGGGAGGAAGGCCAAATGGCTCAGCAGCAGGGGGGGGATGTGGTTTGTATCTCTTGGGGTAAAAGCTTCTTACAATGAGTAATTAGTAAGGCCCTTTACGAGTTGGATTTGAATCTGACATCTAAGTGCTAAAATTTGAATAATGAGGTGGGGTTGGTATAGGTAAAGGACTTTTTAGGGCAAGTCAGATAAGACTATTGCCAATTGGATGTAAGTTCAAAATCGTGTCCCATAAAAGGTATTAATATATATAGTAAAAACTCCATAATTCAGAAAAATAGGACCCCTACCCTTGCCAAAATGAGGCAAATTCTGAGTTATGATCAATTTTTATGTCACCGACAGTCAATACAAAATTTACAGTACAGTATTCCAAAAATTCTTAGAGACAAAATAAATGTTTAAGAATATATGGAATTCTTACCTGTTAATTTCATAACTTTTAATACTGTACCATGAGTATTAATTTGATAAGTGATATTAATATGATAATGTCTTAATATGTTTTCATCTCACAGGTGAACAAAGGCTATTCAATATAGTTTAGCCTATGTCAAATTATACACACAAGCAAGATGCACTGAAATTCATAGAATACAAAAAATTTAATTTGTTTCTAAATCATGCAATCACGGAAGAGGTGATGATATTTTAGTTCTCAATTTTGACAGATACAGTATTAGAGAGAACCTAAACTCTTTAGGTTAGACAAGACAGTAAATTTTTTTTTAGTCTGGAAAGCAAAATGTAACAAGACATTCTATCTACGTCAAGGCAGCTTAACAATATTATGTAAATTTCAATATTATTACAGTACTTTATAGTCTCCCATCTTCATGTGTGTCAGTCAACCATTTTGGGTTTAAGAGTTTAGAATGCAGTTCAAATGGTCAGTGTTTTCACGCAACACATCGACAGCCATTCCCCCCTCCCCAAGCTTTCATTGAAGAAGTCATTGTGAAATTAAAAAAAAAAAGCCTAAAAAACAAGTGCCAAAACCATAATACATACTCAGCGAATTGATCACAACGTGTTCACTAGTCTACTTACTTTCAAAGGCTTATTTTCTCTGAATAAATCAAGGGTGGAATACAGTATAGATAACAAGACTTGGAACTGTATTAATGATTAATACATAATGTGGAAGCTAATCTGTTTGTCTTATTTTTTAAATGCCCCAAGCAAAAGGTTCTTATGGACAATGCTCCATCTCAAAATATTTTAATTAAAACACTTGTTTAAATTGTTGATTGCAAAATATATATACAGTAATGTATACATCTTGTGCTGTATTTTTCATCAGTAGAGATTGGGCAGTAAAACATCATTTATCTCCCACATCCAAAAGCTATTTCTTACTTTCCATATGGATGACTCATCTAAGCAATCTTCCTCACACGTCCTACCTCTTGCTCACCTACACACTCTACTCCATACTCTCACCTTCCTACCTCTTCCTTTTCCACAGTAGGTAGCAGTAAAAAAATCAGTAGTAATATAAACAGTGATGAAGGTGACACTACAGTATGTTAGTGGAGTTTGTCTTACACACATTGGGGCATTTTAATTTGTGGATACTAGGAGATGCCTGCATTTACTGTACTTGAAGAACTGCAGGTTACATTATGAATGGGAAAGACAGGTTTATGGTGGTAAAGGAATTATAAAATATCTTGAACATGGTTAACTCTAAAGAAAAGTTAGCAGCACATAGATATAGCACAGCTTAATATAAAAGAATGAAAATTTTTCCAAACACTGGTATTATCATTAAAAAATAAATATAAATAAACTATAGAGTTGACTGGAGACAAGATATTTTAATAGCCTAGAGTTAAAATAATGGAAATCACGGGTGTTTACATGACATTCTGTTGTGGGAGAGGCCAGACTATAGTTTCTTATAATCTAAATAACATGCACAAAGCCCAAATCAATGTAATGGACAAAAACATTAAAAGCAGAAAAACAAAAAACACATTTTACTGCAAAGAACATTGACAAAATATACTCTAACATACTGTACCATGCAAAAAGCATTAAGTATCTTATTAAAATTTTGTATTCAAACCACAGAATTACAAAGATTACAATGCAGTAAAATTAGTTATGCACAAAAAAAGCAATATGTCAGTAAACATTCATCAGCATATGAGTATCTTATTATGTTGACATCAGTCACACGCAGCATTAGGGCACGCACTATGCCAATGTATTGTACTACACCTACATTTTGAACAGCTCTCAATAGAGGTGTTTCGTGTAAAGTGTACTATACATATACAGAAGCTACTGCAATGGTAAAGAAATTTACATACCCTGAATAGTAACATTGGTGCCTCCATCCCAGGGTCCACTCTTAGGGAAGAAATCAGTGATGTTGATGTTGGGACAAGTACGATCACGGTCCAGCCAGGAGCCTCCAAGACACTGATCTTGCACCTCGCATCGGCCTGTCGACTGACACCAGCCACACCTGTACCGCTCTGGTAGACTCAGGCACATCCCGCAGTTGTTTGCCATCAGGTGACACTGATAAACTAAGACTGTGTGGACAAATGAATGTAATGTATAACTGATAGAAGAACTCATGTACAGTATAAGAAAAAGGCAAATAGAGAAAATCAGTAACTAGTATTGTTTACACGTTATCAATCCAGCTGTAAGGCTTCACTGTACAATACTTGCTTGAATACTGTACTCTTAATTTTCTGAAATATCAAAATTAACAGAATTCGGTTCCACTGTATTGTACTAAAAAATAATCTAAAGTTTATGAAGGACTTACCATGTATGTTGTCAGGATTGTCAAGGGGTTTTGATCCTCCCCAGATGACAGCAAAAGTGGCATTGGTAGATGGAGCGGCAGTTGTGTAAGCAAACTCCATCCTGTCACAGTATATTGTGTCACTTAACAGATTGGCATTGACACTTGTTACTCGTCCTTCAATGTTGAATTGGCATACAAATCTTGTTTGTGTGATGAATTGCTGTAAAGAAATTTTATAAACATGTGAGTAATAGTTGAATTTATTATCAATAATTGTCCATCAAGATTATTTATTCTTGATAAAATCACACAGGAAAAAGGGTTCTCCATTGTTTCCCTTTTTCCTGTGTGATTTTATCAAGATTTAACTTATCCACATTTCCATTGTGGGGTAGGGAATTAACTGTTATTTAGACTCAAATTCCTGACAAAATGTTGTAAACCTAAAGGAAACTTATATTTTTTTAAGGTATCCTCCATGACTATCACCAAGAGGAGGGACGATATGCAACATACAAAATGTATATTACATATAAATATACTACCCTATAAGTTTCTATAACCAAATAAGTAGAGACCATCTGCACATTCTTAAGCATCTTTCATAAAAAATTTGCATCTTTAGCACTAACAGTAATAGAAAACTGAAGTAAGAAAAAAAAATTATAGCCAAGGAAATAATCAAGAGAACTATGAGATATACTACAACTATGTACAGTATCTCTGAAGCAATACCAGCCACTGATAACAAGGAAAGCAATGGTTGGCAGCAAGGCATATTATCCAATTGGACAATATACTGCTGCAGTCTACATGCCCAATCAAATAAATATACATTTGGTAGTTGTATCAGGGACCAGTGAGGGGAGCCCATGTCAAAGTCTTGCCTTTACATCTCATTCAATCGAACCCACTCCGACCATGTGGGGTTATCATAGTCTATTCACAGTTCCCTGCCAATTTAAGACTTTTCTCCAGGGAAGGGGTGGGAATTCAGGTTTCTCGTTTCTTTTCAACTAAAAAAAAACGAACTTCAAACCTGACTCCTCCATTTATGGTCTATAATCTTAACAAGGGACTACTGTACAAAGAATGGAAGAAAGTAATAATTTTTCAAGTGAATGTCTATAATACAGCCTAAAGTTGGAAGCACATGAATCATTGAGACAAGTACGTACAACATTGTGTACCCCAGTGCCATACAGTATGGCATAGAATTTATTGTGGAGCAAGCAAAGTAATGTACAGTATTGGGTTTTAATGATACCTTAAGATATAATCAACATTTCCTTTAGGAAGGCTAATAAGAGGAGAGACACACACCTCAAATTGTATTAATTCAGCCTGTGGTGGTCCAGTTATGTGTGGAGTCTGGATTAGTGCAGAATAACTTTAAATACAACTCTTTTGCCCCATAATTATAGATATAAATAAATATATCAAAATATTATATCTCCGGTATTCATCACACAAGTTAAGAGATGATGATGATGATGATGAGCTGTGGGGGCCAAGTGTGTGATAGATACATATCCTGTGGTGTGAATGTACTGAGCTCAAAATCCTTAATCAAAATCAACACCTTCATATTCTTTATTATCTAATTTCATTGCCATGGTGACACTCACATACTTTAACTTACAATATTTCCTTTCTCTTTACATATTGTAGGAGACGCATTAACACACTGAGTGCAGTGTAGCACTATGTAACACTGAGAGTTACTTAAGAATTATCCCTACAGAACACATGATACACAGGAAGCAGGTCTATTGAGGGGAGTAGGAACCCATATGCCCTGATGTTTTAAGAATGAGTTGCTCAGTTGCAGTAATGTGATTACTCTCTGCCTCTCAACTGACTTGGTCAATGGGTGACTGGCTCTTGAACATTACATATGCATGTCCATTCCAGACATTTTTTTGCAGCTATCTAACTAGATTTGGGTCTGGACCCAAGGGAATCTGGAATACTCCATGCAGTCTGGTTTGAGGCAAAATCTAAATTCAAAGGATTCAAGGAGTATAAGTGTAATGATTCTTAATTGTTGTACTTTAGAAATATGGTTAAGGAGATTCACTTTAGATCAGGTGAATGGTTATAGAGTATCAGTATAATAAAGTATGTTAATATTTGGAGCCGGATAAAGAGAACGGTATGCAGTACGTACTTGTCATCTCTGTGTTTGATCCACACCAAGAATAGAAAACTTTAAGATATACAGCTCAACTTTACATTTACTTGGAGCTACAGACTGGGTCTCAAATTAGACAATTCCCCAATTTACAGTACAGCATATGACTGAGTGGGTGGATAGGTTGCAGTGCACTCCGTACTCGCAGCAAAATATTTTTTCATGAAGTCCCCAGTTGTCAGGTACTGAACCCTTGATAAGCAATGGCAGGTGTCTCCAGAAGCTCTGTTAGTCATAAAAATACTTAGTTGATGTACTGACAAGAAAGACTCAATATATCATAGAAAATACATTCTTAAAGGTTAGAGAGAGAGAGAGAGAGAGAGAGAGACAAAGAACATCTGAAATACAAAAACAGCAACATTAACAAAATCAATAATAGAACACCTTGATACTTACAGCAATATTGTCCACCTTGACTTTGATGGACTTTTCTGTACCAGAGGACACCAAGATTTCTTGACTTTCAACAAATGTGATTCGCGGGCAAAAGGCCGGTCCACTCCTAATGCTTGGTCCATCACGCTGAAAATCATTACATTATTTGGTTTATACCTGTGCAAGATGAATGGGGGTGAAGTAGCTTTAAATTTTTTATTAAGGTGAGCTGAAGCATTTTTATTAACTTCTTCAATTACCATACACCAATTAGTAGTGAAATTTTTTTTAGATATAACAGTTAATATAAGTAATGGTAAATTCGGCTTTACATTAACGAAAATACTCACTTTAACGCCATTGACCAAGACATCATTTCTACAATTCTCTGCCGAGTCATGTGTACATCTGTGCCCGTCAACACACCAATCACACGGGAACGGAGAAGATACACAATCTGTACAAGAGCTGTATGTGTTGCAGTCAAAGAAGGTGAAGTTGGTGGATACAAACTCGGGTCCCTCAGACTTCCGTACTGACAGCTTGGCCGTAAAGTGATCTGAAATAATAAGAATAGTTGGCGTTTTATTCTCAAAAGTGTCGGCCTTTTATATGAGACAAAATTCACTGGCATTCAACATGCAGTAATATTTGGCCATTATACAATCAGCTTAGTAATATTAAGAAGCTGTGTGGGAAAAAAATACAGAACCAAAAGAATGTTTATGCGGGTACATGACTCGGGCTCAAAAAGGCAACCTGGATCATTGCTCACCCATTATTTATAGTGAAAGAAGATTTATGGATCACCACCACTTAGCAATACCATATTAGGGCCAGCAATTGAAGTTGATGAACGACTATACAAGTATTCTGGCTCATGAAGCTTTACAACTTTAAAGGTCATAAAGTATATTTTTATTTATTTTTTTTTGTAGCCAAGAGTCGATGCCATTCAATTAGATATAGAGTATCCATGCTGTAGAGCTAGTTCTTGGTGGAAGTGAACAGATAAACCTTACTCTGTTCAGGAGATATTGAACCTTCTTCAGTAGATTATCTGGCAAGTCAAGTTCAAGTTACATTAATCAACACAGGATACAACCATTACATACACTACAGTAGAACACAGGAGTCAAGAAACTATCCCAAAACTTCTTTACATCATAAAGATTCCAACTGACAATTCCAACTTTTTACCAGCAAGTTGATGTTATCTCAAACGTATAGTTGGAGCAAAGTGAATGTCATAATTTTCAAAAGGATAACATAAAAAGTAATATAGTATCCAGCTACAGGAAGCAAGTGAGATAATTTCTAACTTAATGCTGTTGAGTATTTATAAGATAGCTATCAGTAATGCAGTATGTACAGTGAAAGAAATTAACTTTAGTCTATTGGTGTGTGTCTGTGGTTACTCTGAGAAACATGCTTACTGGTATGTATACAAAGTGGCAGCACTTCAGGTTTTATAAATTTGTTGAATGTTCTAATATAAATATCAAAGGTTTATATGTCCAACAAAGACTTATCGTTCAACTTCTTGTTACTTATGGAGAATTTACATGCAGGTGCAATTTCAACACATATACATCCCACAGTAAACGTATCACTTACGTTCATTCTGAGGTATATCTGGCAACATATCATTTCTTGGAGTTGTACAAGATACTCCCTGGGAGGTGCGTTTGGCATCTGTTGTCAAATCTTTGCCCATGGCACTAAACACACACTGCAAAGACCCCTCAACTGATGGCAAGTTGTCAATCGTCAGGAACAGCTGTTGAAATAAAGTATTAATACAAAATTAGTCATTATACTGTACTTACTTTATTCACCTGTAATACTATGGGAAAACACCTCACACCAAATCATGTAAAATATGGTAATTTTTAAATCATACTTACATTAAAAATTGTCTACACATCAGAAATATTCAACTGTTATACAATACAGTACTGTAATACGTCAACAAAGGAGTTTCAAGTGAATGACAAAACGTTGTATTTAACTCACTGTGCGAGCTGTGGTCCTCTGTAGCTTGCCTGGCATAACCTGAATTATGGTGGTGCAGCGGCCAGTTTTATAGCTGACCCAATGTTGAGGGTCCTGAGTGGCATCACGACAGTCACGCCGCAATGAACACTTGTTTTCTAATGAACACCAACCACAGTAGGGGTCTCTTGCACCCAAGCACTGGTTACATCCTTCATATATGCTACATTCCTGAGCCTTCACTTTAGAAATCTGTAATAATAATAATTTTTTATAACTTCAGCAAAACGATTAAAGTAACTGCTAAAAACAAAGTGTGTGTAGTACAGGGCAGTTCTGTACAAAGAATAAAAGTAATGTCTGGTAACTCTCCATATAAAAATGCAAGAGATGTGTAGTCATCAAAGCATAGAAAATTCTATTGAGAGAGAGAGAGTGAGAGACTCAGTGAGGCAAGCAAAGGATGAGTTGGTAACAGTTATAATCTCTCAGATATAAAGAAAGGCGAGACCTTCACACCCATAAAATCTTTCAAACATTGGTACTCCATTAGAATTTATGCTGTTCTTCCTAATTTCTATTGTAGTATTACTGTATTCTCATGTTTTCTTCTTTTCCATTTACCTTATCCCACATGTAGATGTAATTAGGGAAAACTACAAATTTTATCAAACATTCCTAATTTTTAGAGAGCAAGCATTAAGTGCTTTGTTACAGCCAATCATCATGTAGAAGGTTTCATATTACTGGTTAATAGATACTGTACTGTAGTCAGGTAATTAATGTACCAGTACAGTACTTATAAATAAAATAAAAATAAATCCTCACTAGAACTTCAGTACCCAGCAATAAAAATGTCAACTAATAATATCAACATCCAGCTATGTAACCAAATGAACTATCAGCTCCCAGATACATACTAGGAAACAGTACTGCAAGATCTCTGATAATAATGAGACCCCAGCTGAGTTAAGCGAGGTGACGTTCTTACCTTATGTCTGGTCATGACGTAAAGGTGATCACCAGCCTTATCGAAGTGCATATCTTGTCTGACGGGGGAATTTTGGTCTACAACGATGTCATCATACTCCAGTGCATTATTCTGGTTCTCAATCACAACCTATACAAACAAATACTGTTAGAACAAAAAAAATCCAAAACAAGTACAGTAAACCACTTTATCATCAACTTATATCAACTGAGATAAAGTGGAAAAGGATAAAAATTTAATCAAGGGAATGAGTAATAAGTATGATAATTAGAAGACAGACGCATGACCTACCTTCTTGAGGTGCCCAAGAGCAGTGCCGAGGAAGACAACAGTGTAGACTTCCGTGGAGGTGGCAGCTACAGCAGTGAGCCGAGTGGGGAAGGTGAGGATAGCCAAACCTTCTACAGGCTGCTCTCCTCCAAGTGGGGTATTCACGTCCATGCCACAGAAATCTTCATTCAGATCATTGATCCTCTGTGGAGAAAGCCATATGTTATTTCAAACGAGGACTTTATTTTGTAAGTAAATGCTTGCAATATCATAAGGGAATTTAAAATTATTAATGGTTTTACATTTGTCAGAAAAAACAGGAGTAAGGGTGTGTTCAACAGATAGTGAATGTCAAGTAAACAAGAACGTACTAAAACTGTCACCGAGTACACAAGGCCATACTAACATTCACCGAGTACACAAAAACATACTAATAATGACACGAAGTACACAAGATTTTTAACAAACGCAATAGATAGATCTCATCATTCTGATTAATTTTCATCCAATACACTTCAGTCGTTTTTCTGTGGGTGTGAGAGTTCAGTACAACTACCAATATCGGAGTCCTAAAAAAAAAAATATCCAAATATACAAACACAAATAAACCAATGATGTCCAGGGATAATGATGAACAAACCAATAGTGTGATAGTTAGAACACAACGTTACAAACTTACTGTCAAATGTCTAATGAACAAACTAACAGTGTCATTGGCGTAAAACAAACACTGACAATGGATAAAACAATAAAGACCAGTACACAGTCACAAACAACATCAGCTGGTAAACATTCAAACATCCAACTTTCGGTAACAAACAATAACCTGCGGGGAAAGTAAAATGAATTCTAAGCGAACAATCAATGGTGAGGGGAAAAGCTCACAACAAGTATTATGGTTAAATATACAAAACTATTTGCTAATGTACAATGAATACTGGTTGAATAAACAAAGAATTATGGTTACACAATACATTCTGGAGAAGCAAAACGTATAACTTTCTGTGTAAATGAACCCTCGGTACAAAAAAAGTTATTAAAACAAACAAACTCAACAATACGATGGCCGCACCACACAAAGACATGACTGCGTTTAGTTGGTACAATGACAACAATTCTTCGATTTTTTTTTCTATAGAATACGGATATTGTATAGCCTATATCGTCTGGCTATGGCTTTTCCCACCCATTAGAGAGGACAGTAGTTGTCAACTGTGCTGCAAAATGGCGCGCCTCACTAAGACACGAGCAGGTTTAGACAGTTTTTGATAGTACTTGCTCAACTTTTCCGAGAGAATGTAGGAATTGTATGGTCGGCACCGTCAGGCCGCGAGTACTCAAAGCCGTTACAGCTACTGCTATATGCCTATTAATGTCATTCTGGTAAAGGTTATCATAACATTCAAAACACCGCCAACACCCCGAGTACCAACTATTCTAAAGGTGGCGTCGCACCAGCATTTTGTCGTTTTTTTTTCTCACTTGGTCTTCCACATGATATAAAGATTAGTCTTCCATCGGTCTCTGCGTATCGCTCTGAGCTTCACACGACCAGTATCGACTTCGCCTATCTGGCTTGTATCCATTTCCGTGGTCAAGATCCATAATCGATAATAAGGATAGTTATATAAAATTAAACATGAAACCACGTAAAATAATTGCATTTTCAGAGTATTCGGTATCAAACTTTTAATAAAATACTTAGTGACGATCTTTCCCAAGTACTCATCATACAAAGTTTCCTAGTACTACATTACCCTCTGGTCTAACAGGCTCTACTAAAACGGGAAACTTGTACTAAGCGTTTTGTTAGCCTACTACATTAAAGTTCCACTAATATATGCACCGACTTAAATCTGTTGGAGGTAAATTAGCGAGCCTTGCAACTTGAAGCGCAGCCCGAGGCAACACACACCAGCTAAATTATAAGGTAATATGTAACACTAACTGTTTTCAGGAGAGGTGCTAACTTAACGACGGCCACGGCATGAATTTTGGACTTTATGTTATGTTGCCAAACTTGGGCAGAGTGTTTGGCGTAAAAAGTGTGACTAAGGAGCAACAAACTTTTATAAGATAATGTAGGATGTCGTAAGTAATCTAACTTGATAAAAGAGCTCGCTGCAGCAGCTCTTCTTTGTTGCTCCTCTGATGACCAGGTGTAGGAGAAAAATACTGAAATATGCACTTAATAAATCTTGATGAATTCTAAACCCATTCAATTACATATCTATTCGTTTAAATCTAATAAAACAAGTGTACGTGTGTGTGTGTGTGTGTGTGTGGACAAAACACACCGGTACATGTCAACATTTCCTCCACCGTCATGGTAGGCAGATAATGTGATGTCAACACAACTGGCCAGCACTGAGCTGCCTCGCCCTGGACAACGCAACACATAGTCCCGAGTTTAGCCGCCCATTTGTGGACAGGCTACCTCTCTATTACGCCACCGCCCGCAGCGGCATAAAAAAAAAAAAAATGAAAATAAAGTAAAATTCGAAAACCTTGCCATCATTAGCTTCATTTTCCTTCAAATCATTTATGAATTTTTCCCGAGCCAGGAGCACAGGCAGTAACAGGATTGTCTCATCACTTAAAATCGGCAGTGTGATTCGCTTAACCCTTCAGTTGGCGCTAATTAACGTACACGCCTAGCCAAGTGGAACTCGGGAGCTCTTCCTTAACAAGCACTCTGAAATCATTTACAGAAACACTGAAATTGTTCCTACATTCTGCATGAAGTATACCCGCACTAAATGTACTTTGAGGACGTTTTTGTTTAATTACCAATTCAAGAAAAGATCTAACATTAATTATCGCAGGTGTGCTACTCCCCGCTCACCGGCAGAGTTGGTCTTCCCCGAACTAAAGCTAAAATTACCAAATGGTAATTGTATATATTTGAATACAATTATATTTTCAGTGTAACAACGAGAAACACTCAAGCATACATAAACAAACAGCGATACACCAGGGGGCACACACAAGCTCATCACGTTTATCGATCTGCGAGGTTGCCAAGTCACTCCGCACAACAAGCCTTATGAAACTCGGATTTACTTAGCGTTCGTTTATTTCCCACTGTAAACAACATGACCGGTAGAACAAAAATACACACAGAAAATTATTATCCCGTATCCTGTAATTTTATCTGGTGTAGTGAGCGAGATGCGACACCCAGAGACTACCGAGGTGGGCAGTTATGAGAAATCCAGTGGAGGAATATTTCGAGTAAGCACTAGCGCGAGTTTCCCCAAAGGCCAGAGCACAACCGTACGTGCTGTGGAGGTTAGAACAGCAACATGGGCGTGAGGTGTAGCGTGGTGACAGCAGGGGTGGTGCAATGCTAGATTTAAATATTCGTTAAATCCTTCTTTACACCGGAGATAAGAGAGACCGCAACCAAATGTCTAATACAAATTTAATCACAGAATTCGACAGGCAAAATAAGAGTTGATATTGTACAAATTACAGAGTCTACACGCGTTATTTCATCCCGTTACAAGGAACATAACCCATGGATGTTCTGAACCAAGTCTTGTGGTGTTACTGCTGGTGGTCGTGGGGCAATACTGCTGCTGTTTATACTACTGGTTGTGGTGATAAGCTTGATACAATTGTACTTCTGGTGGTGGCGGGTAGCAGGAGCAGGGCGAGGCAACATCACACTAGGCTAGGTCCTCCTTCAACCCCCCCGCCCAGCCGACCTAATTCTGCCATTTGTGAGGTGGTCAGTCATCCTAGGTCCCAGACTGCCTCCTTACTGCTCCACACTTCCGCTACTCCACCAGTATCCACACTACGACCCTGCCCACACTGCGACCCACCGTGCCCACACTACCACCCTGCTGCCGACCTCATCCTTACTAATACGGAACTAAATAGAATTCATGCCTGCCTCCTGAAGCTTAAATGATATAAAGGCTACGGTGCAGGAGGGGCCATATAGTGAAGAATAAGTGCCCAGGTGGAGGAGGATTTAGCCACGAAGGAACGAGGTGATGGTGACGGCTGGGGACCTGTGGGATGTGGTGGTAGGGGGAGATTAGGAGAGTCGGGTATTTCACAATTTGTTGAGACTCAGAGGTTGATACTCCTTGATGTAAGATGAGTTAAACCCTTGAGTACCATTAGTATGTTCATATTGTACTCAGTCGTCACATTTTAAGAGGTTAAGTCCTCGTACTCAGGGGGGTTAATGCCTTAATGGCGCACTAGAGCGGCCGTTCTCATGTTTAAGATTCGTCCTGGGAGAATAAAGAACAAAACCCTCGTTCATTGGTTCTCGTACATTATAACGTTAAATGCGTTGATTGGTCCTTAGCTCATTATGACGTGAGCTGATTGGTTCTTGATCACCGTGCTGTACAAAGATTGGTCAACGCAAACAATGACATGAGATAGTAACCCATGCCTACATTGGTTCCAGAGATGCCCGACCACTACTCATTGGCTGCCCAGCGACAGAGAAGGGAAGTTTCATGGGGTGTGGAGCAGGTAGGTCACTCATCCACACTTGACCACACACACACTACACCACATCCTTCTCTCCCTCCCTCCCACGTCACCACATCCTTCTATCTCTTTATATACCTTAGTCATGAGTACACAAATTTACCCCACGAGTACAATAACTTATCACAGAGTACAATACTACCCCCATGAGTACAATAACTTAGAGAGAACGATATGTTTCAGAATGATCAAAAAATCATCCTCAGTATACAACATTACCTGAGTACGAACATGTGAGTACGTTAGCTGACTGAGTACTTCACCCCGCGTACGATAATCATTCCATTGATTTGTCGAGTTGTGTAGTGCGGTAACTTCCCTCTCTCCCTCTCGACCCCACTCCCTTCATCCCTCTCAACGTGTATGATACCTTGCCCCGATGTTCGATAATTACTCACCAAGTACGATACGGTAACTGCCCCCCTTTTATAGGAAATCATTATCAGAAGTACAACAACTCTTGGATTTTTTGTACGACTGTCTGTCATCACCGTTTACTGACTCACTCTCTCTCTCAATTCCTGTAAATACACACAAGCCTTCTATTTTCTCCCATACGAATGACCTTGTTAATTTAAACGAGGATGGATGGATGGATGGATGGATGGATGGATGGATGGGTGTGTGTGTGTGTGTGTGTGTGTTGTATACCACCATCACCACGATAAAAAAAATATTGAACTCATCAAAAACAATACAACAGGACAATAGTATACAACTAATTCATACAACAAGAGCATAGTACTCAAAAGGTCAGCCCGACATACATACATACACAGAGTTATCTATATACAATGTACATTATTTCACCCCAGGTACGGCACACAAAACTACACCTGTTCCCCGGTGTAAAAACATGATCAACCCGACACAAACACCAAAATAAAACATAACCAAACGAAAGAAAAACAATAAAAACACTCATACATCCCCCTTTCCACCCCCCCCCCACACCCCTATCGCCCTGGGCTCATCCTGCCATAAAACACAAGGATTCGAAACCCGTGATCGTGAGGTTCGAATCCACGAGACGCTTGGTCGAGCTGCCACTACATCTTAGGTAAGGGTAGCGTGCGTGTGTACCCGAGGCGTTATCTGGGAGCCGCCGGGCCAAAGTTTCCAGCACGTCTGATCAATCACGGGTAGGCAGGAGACGGGGATGTATTACCTCCATAACTCTCCCATTTTGTGGATTCAGATTCTATCAGATTCCGAACAAAAGAGTCGGATCCACTAGTGACCTGCCCTGCCTGTGGACCTCCCTCACTCTCTCCCTGGACCGTGTGCTTCCCTCCCTTCCTCCTCCCTGTAACCCGACTCCACTCACTCCCGTCTTGTTCAATGGGGAGGGGGAGTGTGATAGGGTGGAAAAGATAAAAGAGGGAAGGAAGCTTAGGGATTTAATAGTTAAAAGAGGGAGGGAGGGATGGGTGGGTGGAGGGGGAGGAGGGTAGGGAGTAAGTGAGCGGAGTAGGGAGTAAGTCAGTGAAGAAAAAATCAATTAGTTTATTATCTGATGAGATGATAGTCAGCCATCTCCACCCCCCCCCCCATCCAACCATCTATTTTTCTCAAGAGGGAGCAGAATAAGGGAAGGAGAGGCTAAAGAGGGAGGGAGGGGTTTAAGGAGGGAGGGAGGGGTTTAAGGAGGGAGGGGTTAGAAGAGGAAAAGGACGGACCAGGTATGCGGGAGGAGGAAAAAAGGCGAGATAAAGAAGGGAAGGAGAGAGGGAGAGAAGTGAGGGAGAGAAGTAAGGGAGAAAAGTAAGGGAGAAAAGTAAGGGAGATCTATTCAACATGGTGTCGATATACAGTATATTTTACAAGGCCAGATAATGAAAGAGTGATCCCCTATTGTCATTGAGTATTGTGTCCGGCTGACCTGCTTATTGTAACAGGGTGCTGGGGTGTGGTGTAGTGTGGTGTGGTGTAGTGTGGTGTGGTGATAATGCTGGTGTGGTAAAGTGATGTGATGTATGGCGATGGAGTTGTGATGTGGTGAGTCGTGGTGTTGGTGTGGTGACAGTGTGGTGGTGGCAGCGATGTACTGAAAAGGCTCTATCTCTGATCAGTAGTTAAAAGCGGGTGCCAGTGTGTCAGGTCCATTTATAACAGTCCTTGATACACCCTCCCCCTAGTACAGTAGAACCTCCTCCTCCTCCTCCTCCTAGTAGCACCCCTCTCCTAGTAGAATGGGACGTGGGAAAATTGTGTTAAAAGTCGCCAAATCAAGTGATAATACTCTACTGTGTGTGTGTGTGTGTGAGTGAGTGCTCTGATCCCTCCTAGCTATAGTAACCCTCCCTCACCCAGGTCTTAAAACACTAACATACACTCATACTACGTTCGTCCTCCTCAAGCACTCTGGGTCAGTGGTTACATAGGACCTAACATACATTCACCCGACTTATAACTTTTACCGCCATTTTTTTTACAGCAGCAGCGTTCACTTGTTTCCCAGCTACACTTTTTTCCCTCTTCAAAACACTCACTTGTTTTTCTGTCATATAAAAAAGAAAAATTCATCCATTGGCGAAAAAAAAAGTTGTTTTTCCGTCACCTGTCACAAACATTCATCGACCAACAAATATTTATTTCCTTTTAACTTTATTCGTAAATATATATATCTCATGTAGATCCACAATGAAAACGTGGATAAGATAAAACTTCATAAAATCACACGGGAAAAGGGAAACAACGGAGCACCTTAGCTTTATTTTTTTTTTATTCCAAGCCATAACAGTGCTAAGTTACACAATACATACACACACTTATGTTTCAAATGTTGTCCCCCCCCAAAAAAAAATCATTTACATAACCCGTTTCTTAGTAGTGGTATCGGTAGTAGAAACAGGAAGAAGTGATACGTCAAGGAGGAGGAGGAAAGAGGAAGAATGCCCAATATTCATTCGTCATCGTATGTGTGTGTTAATTTTTGCAGGTGAGAAGGTCAGTAGGCAAGGGGTAACGAACTGGTCAGCCTGAAGTATATTAAGACTAAACCCACGTCTCTCTCTCTCTCTCTCTCTCTCTCACGAACCAACTGGGCTTATACAACAAACAGGAAGAGCTGAATACCCCCTCCCCCCCTCACACACACACTCCCTCATCAAAACAAAATCGAACCTGGGACCTCCGTATTACAAACCCACTACAATAACCACTCCACCACCACCTGCATTATTATATACCTCATATTAACGACTGAAACTATATTATAAAAAAAAATATAAAATATAAAACTAGGGAGATTTTAGCTTGTTATTCCCCCGCCAATCACCTGTGCTAAGGGCAGGTGTATCGATGTTGTTGCCTAGTTACCAGTCTGTTACCTGTATAAGTTGCCTTGTTACCCGGGATAGTTTAATATAAGTTGTTAAAAGTTTGGTTCCTGCACACACAAGACCCCAAACACAGAGACATGACCCCACACACAGAGACATGACCCCAAACACACACACAGAGACATGACCCCAAACACAGAGACATGACCCCAAACACACACACAGAGACACGACCCCAAACACACACACACACATGACCCCAAACACACACACACACATGACCCCTACCCTACACACACCCAGTCTTTGCCTCAAGTTGGGCGGCAGGACGACCAGCAGTAATCATCCAACAAGGCAATTAGCCAATCTTCTCGTTACGCGACAATTTACAGTGTGTGTGTGTGTGTGTGTGTGTGTGTGTGTGTGTGATACTAGCTCTCGTGTTCTTATCCTTCTATCATTTCCTGTTTTTTCTTTCCTTCATTTTCCCTTCCTTCCAGAGAGAGAGAAAAAAAATGAACAGTTTGGTAAGATTTAGATTAGGTCAGGTCAGGTCAGGTCAGGTGTCAACAGAGGACTTTCATAGCCAGTTACTAACACTCTCACCACCACACCTACACTGAAAGCGAGACACTCATTCACACATCTGGCCCGGGGGGGTACAAGAGCCTTCGGAGGGGCTAACAGACAGACAAATGGAAACACAAAACGCCACAGACAGACAGACAGACAGACAGACAGAGGACACAAACACGTAAAAAGACACAGACGGATATATGGAGAAGCAGATAGTCGCAAAGATAAACAATTGAGAAGTAAACAAACAGGAAAGGACAGAACAAACAAACAGACAGACAGACAGACAGACAGACAGACACAGGCGTGGAGGGACGGGGAGGGAGGGGTAGAGGTGAGCAACAGCTGAGGCGGCCACTATTGATCACACTGTGGTGGGGGAGGGGCGGCCCCCCACCTTCCCTCCCCCTGGGCCTAGCTGCCACTGCCACCACCACCACCTGCAGCACTACCATTACTACTACTACCACCATCACCAACACCACTACTACTACTACTATTACCATCACCACTACTACTTACACCACCACTATTACTACCATCTTTAACACTACAACTACCACCACTACCTGCAAAACTACTACCACTACTACAATCTATGTCACCAGAAGCTCTCAAGTAACCCGCTTCGCTACCAGTCCCACCACCATCACAACTACCATCTGCACCATCACCACCACTACCACTATCATCTGCACCATCACCACCATTACTTCAACTTGTTTCATTACCAGTCCCCTTCTACCTGCATCATCGCTACAACAACTACTACCCCAACCAAAACAACCATCCTCTTAAAAACAACTACCACCACCACCCCCCCATACCTCTCACCCCCCCCACATACACACACTTGGTCCCGCAATGCATAATAGAGAGAGGGAAATGCAGGTAATGTGTCGACGTTAGACCAGAGAGGGGAGGAGAGGGAATGAGAGGGGAGGGGAGATATGTAATTGCCCCCCAACTGATGTTAATACTTGATCATCTTCTCTATTTAATGTTTAATTTGACTCTCGACCCCTTGGCTAGAACGAACACACACACACACACACACACACACACACCTAAATGTATACATCTTAATTAAGTGTCACGGCTATATAATATCTTCCCGGTATTATTCATTTGTAAAGGTGATGACAGTAGTAGCAGTGGTGGTTGGCGGTGTGGATAGTAGTGATGGTTTGGGTAGGTGTGGATAGCCCCGACCAGACGTCACACGGGCGCTGTTGTCACGTCCACCACAATACTTCTGCTTTAATATCTAAATTTTGTTTTTAAGCTGGCCGCCTCCCTAATAATTCACTATAGGACGATCCAGCGGCCTACCACACCACCTCACACGCACAAAGTCTCTCTCTCTCTCTCTCTCTCACAGGGTAATTTATTTCCCGACCTGTTTCTCCTCTAAAAACCAAACCTGAAGATTAGTGCATGAAAACTGGAATAACTTTGGGTAAGACTTGCTCAACATCCTATCCTCTTTTTGTAAATCTTCGAACACACTTGAGAAATCCCCCTCACGTCTCACCTCAACCCTGGACACACACACACACACACACACACACACACACACACCGCCACTTTTCGTTCAACAAGACTTGAGCTGCACTTCACGTCCAGGTTACGTAAAATCTAAACTGACTGACTGACTGACTGAAGCCCAACACCATCCCCCACTCTAGTCACGAATCTACTACAATCCAACTTTCCAAACCTTAATTTCCAAAGTTTCCCCTTAAATAATTCCACCGCCTCGCACCCACAGAAAACGATCCTCTGCTTGGCCGACCACTCCTGCTTATTGCCAATCCCCACAAGTCCAAAATTTTCAATCAAATTTCTCACCACCATCTGCTGACTTTCTCGATTAATTCTTTACATTTTTCCCAACACAACAGTGGTTTAATAACGTCACACTATATTATAAAACCCAACCGTTGGTGTAAAACAGTGAATGGTAAACAATCATTCATTAATCTAGGAAGTTTTGTAAGTTGGAGTCGCGCTGACGTAAGTAAACAAAAGAAAAGCGACTTTCAACATCAGCCATACTGACCCTCATTCAATATAAACACACCTCTATTTATGAACATGACGGCTAATTTACAAGGATCCATTTACGATGAATTTACAAGCGTACATTTACAGGTGTCCCACAGTGGGTGAGCCCCGTGATTAAAGAGTCATGTTGAGATACTGACTGTTCAGGTGGTCACGCGTGGGTCGATGTACACTATTTGTGGCTCCAGTGAAGATCTCCGGCACGTTGCAACTTTACTGGGACACTGTTGAGGGGTGTGTGTGTGAGGGGGAAGACGGAGGTAAGGAGAGATGGGGGAAGGGGAGAAAGATATGAGGTGGTAAAGAGGGAGGGAGGGAGAGAGAATACAACTCACTGAATATTAATTAAGCCTTCGGTACACAAGGACACAGCGTGATCACCCCCCCCCCCTAAATGTCAAGTACGGTACTTCTATTTACAACTGGATGGACTGGGATCGAACCAACGACCCCTTAAAACAGAGAGTGAGTGTTGTATCCACTCAGTCGCCGCCCCACTGCATGGAAATAGTTCAACTTAATTAGAACATCATTTTCAAGGGTTGACAGTTCACTCACACACACACGAGGTATATCATAGCTTCACGTGAGGCTGACAGAACAATAAAGAGACTCAAAGGCTACATACAGTATACACTACATAAAAGTCTCCTGTAGATAACTAGAGCCTCCTACAAACTGTATAGTACTGTAGCTATGAAAAGACGACGAGGTGTTTGTGTTGGTAGTTAAGATGTAGTGTTGACAAAAAGGAATAAACAACAACAAATAAAACAAGTACTATTATTATAAATACACTGCCACCAGACATCATTAACAAATATAAAATGACTCGCTAACAAATGACTCTTACTGATCAATGACTCACTGACTCTTACTAATGTGTTCGTATTGAAATATTCAACTCTTTACTTCCTTCCATCCGTTTTTATCCAACACCGAGTCGATACCTGGATTCTTGCACTCAGTATAAACGTGTCAGAAGGTAAGGTAAGGGCGGGGAGGTGGATAAGAGTTTCTGGATACGTGGGTTGGAATCCAGGTCCGTCATACAAGCCTGGGTGATGTGTAAGGTAAGCTACTGTACCTCCGGGTGGCAGCAGGGACGGTGTAACTCCCCCATTTGTAAGTTTATCGTCAGTAGTAACCTAACCTAACTTCGAGCTGTGTTGCTTACCGTGAAAATTGCGACGAGGCTGTAATTGGGTGTACTCGGGGTATGAGCCTTGTGTTGATACAGTGTTGTGTTGTGTACTCAGATGCGGGGAGGGGGAGGAGCGGGGAGGGGAGGAGCATGAGGAGTATAAGAACAGACAAACAACAACCTGTGTTGACTTACCGTCTCGATGCATTTGTGTGACGGTGATATGAAGTCGAGTCCTCTGTCGCCTTTCCCTCTAAAACATTCCTGTATGTTGTTGATGAACATGCGTCGCACCGACTTCATGCTGTAGACGCACAGTGCACTGGCCTGTGCTGGTCGCGGTGATCCCTCCCCCTCGGTAGGTTCCGAGGGCGAGAAAACGGCGAAGAGTACGTCGTCGTTGGTCTGGATGCCTAACTGGGTGGCCAGGTCGGTGCCCGGCTTACCCACGTAGGCAGCCTGCGCCAAGTTGTAGCGCTTCCCCTGCGAGTCCTTACACTCGATGGGGATCTCTGTGTAGGAGTAGTAGGCCGAGTCGTTCTGGCACACCCGCACCAGCTTGCTGATGAAAGGCGACCCCGCGTGTGTGTCCTCCATCTGCCGCGTCAGGAAGTAGCTGAACTTCTCTGAGCCGAAGCCATAGACATAAGAGATGGGGTAGCGCTCTCTGGCCAGCGAGTTCACTAACATGCGTGTACTCGTCGTCACGTCCGTCACCGCGATGTCGAAGAACTTGTCGTCCTCGAGAGAGCGCGAGGCCACGGCCGGCACCTCGTCGCGGTAGACGGACTTGCCCGTGTAGGTGACGCCGATATAAAGGACGTGCGTCACGGGCGGGTTGGGTGGCCCCGGAGCGATGAAGGCCACGGTGGAGGACGTGGCGTTGTTGGCCACAATGGCCTCACTCACGTTGCGGGTATGGCCGGTGATATCCCGCAGATCCCGCACTTGACACGACCCCTGCCGCACAGTGCCGCAGACGATAAGTCGCGACCGTGTGTAGTCGATCACCAGCACCTTGTTGACGTTCTGTGTGGCCTTTATGGTGCGGATGGTCTCGTCCTTACAGTCGCTGGCCGAACACTCTATGGAGTCGTTGACGGGGCCAGTGACGACGGACTGGAGGACGCGGAGGTCAGGGTCGAGCTGATAGAGGCGGTTGATGCCCCCCGCATACACTGAACCTGTGTTCTTGTCCACCGTCAGGTGTGTGAACGTCTGTGACGGATCGTCCTCGTATCTGTCTACAATAAAAAGCGAGTCCCTGCCCTCGCCCTCCTCGCCGCCGGAAGTCTCTGCGGCCAGCAGGAGCAGCAGCAGTAGCAGTGGGAGGAGCAGCGGCCCGCGCCATCGTACCCAAGGCGCCCCTCGTCCTCCAGGGCCACCGGGGGGCGCTGCCCCCGCCACCACGCTCACTACGCTCATACTCCGCGCGTCATCCCACACCTGTAACAACAGAACACACTGTTAGTAACAACACACTAACACAACATAACATTATCAATTATTAATAGAGAGATAAAACAACTCATTACATTCCTCTGTTTATGGGGGACAAATACATAAAGCTAAATTTTCTACACACCATCAAGGAGGGCAGCACTATACAGCGTGTGACGGCCAGCCAGCCACACCATTAAACCCAGGACACACACACACACACACTGGTACGTGGAAACACACACAAAAACAATTACTAGAAGTGTGTGTGTGTGTGAAGCAAACACAACAGTGCACATCAGTGGCAACTTGTACATAACCAACATATATACACAGGGAATCAAAGGCAGTTTCTATTTGGGCTACGGCGACCTTCTGACCCCAAAATAAACAAACAGGATATTATGACGCAGGACCTAAAACATTTACAAAGCTTCCACCGTCATTTTTTCTTCCACACACACACACGCGCACACACACACGCGCACACACACACACACACACACACTAGTGAGGAGTATACCAGAACTAACGCTGAGAGGTCACCCGTTTGATGCAAAACACAACCATTTAATGATCTTCAACAAAAATAGCAATACTAATAAAAATAATAATAATAATAATAATGAGAACGATAATAATGATAAATAATAATAATAATTCGTTTGTCCCTTCATTCGTGTCTGTCCTTTTCTGTCCGTCTGTCTCGTCATTTCTCACTCTCCCTTCAACACCCGTCCCTCCTCTCTCCCTCCCTCTCTCTCTCTCTCCCTGCCTACCTAATCTCCCTCCCTCTCCCTCTAAAGGAGCCACAAATTACGGTATAATTAAGCCAAACAGTGAGCGGTGTACCTGCAAATGAGTCAGTTAATCACCTCTGAAACAGCCTCATCAACCAATCACACGAATTAGTTGCATTTCAGCCAATCGGAGACAGTTCACTATTAACTGAGCCAATCGAGCACGAGTTTCCGATATTTGAACCAATCAGGGACGCGTTGCCGATATCTCAACCAATCAGAAACGAGTTAACAGAATCACAACCAATCAGAGAAGAGTTACACCTCCTTACCAGAGTCAATCGGGGACAATTTTCCGACATCTGGGCCAATTACCAAGTTTACAGCATCGGTGACCAATCAGAGACAAGTGACCAACATCAATGACCAATCAGAGACGAGTGACCAATCATGGCAGCGTAAAGGATTAAAGAAGAACAGTATTGGTGTCCGTCAGACCACTGGAAAACACACGAGAGAGAGAGAGAGAGAGAGAGACGCACCATCACGGGTATTTCCAGGTGTGATAGTAGCCTCTCTCTCTCCAATATTACCACCGTTGCCAACAGTGTTCCAACGAGTGCGAGTGATCCATACAAGATGGCGGCCACATTAGATACTGATAAGTGACCAACTAGTGACTTACATCTACCACCTACATCGATAAGACACAATCCACGTGAATGAAGGCAGGGCGAGCGCTGATTGGTCCTCACCCAACATGACGTCAGCAAGGACAAGGGAATGATACGAACTGATTGGTCCTCTTCCATCATGACGTCAGCTAGGACAAGGGAATGATACGAACTGATTGGTCCTCTTCCATCATGACTTAGCTAAGATATGGTAATGAAGCGCGATGATTGGTTCTCCTCCAACATGACGTCAACAATATTCACCAATGGGTAATTCAACATAGTTCGATCTACACCATCCTCAACCTAATCTAGATGATGACGTAATGGTTAAAATGGACCAATCACTGCACATTCTACCGAACACACGGGGGTGTGTGGCTGGCTCCTACCTCACACATCATTCTAATTTTAGTAGTGAGGTGGGCGTATGGGTGGTGGGGTAGTGGCGTATGGGTGGTAAATAGAGGTGTGTAGGCGGGAAGGATTTGGTTGGCAATGGCATACATAGGACCTCTCTCTCTCTCTCTCTCAAAACGGGGGGGACGTGGGTGTGGAAGAGGGGAAAATGGGTGGGATGAGATGGGTGTGGGCA
This sequence comes from Homarus americanus, assembly GCF_018991925.1. Lineage (NCBI taxonomy): Eukaryota > Metazoa > Arthropoda > Malacostraca > Decapoda > Nephropidae > Homarus > Homarus americanus. The sequence continues at coordinate 5,259,359 of NW_024735554.1, forward strand.
GGAATGGTTGAGAGGAGGGAACAGAATAGTGGAAAGGTGGGGAGAATATATTTGAGTAGTGTGTGTGGTGGGGTGAGTAGGGTAGGGTGGGGAGAGGGGAGTGGGGTGGGGTGAAGGGAGTGGAGTGAGGGGAGTATCAAAGAGCGTATAGTAAAACAAATTCGAGACTACAATTGTTTTTTCCTCTTAATTCATGACCAAATTTCATGGTTTATTTATTTATTTTTATGTAACAGCCAGCACGGTTACCCCAGAGGACAAAATATATAAAATACATTCTAGCATAACCATAATAAATAACTAAAAAAAAACACACAGGAAAGATACGAGAAAAATTATAAGTAAAAACAAACCAACTTTAGCTATAAATACCAACATCCTTAAACACACAAGAGGTTCAGCCCGAGAAAACTAAAACAAAATCTAATCGAGTAGTCAGTCAGCAGGATCACAGGAGACAAAACAAAATTGAAGCGACGCGGATTGTTTGAACTCTTATACCTCCTCCCGGAAGATGAAATGAAACAAAATCGAAACACAATTGATTTTTTGAGGGTTTATATCCTGTGCTGTGTGGAGGATCTGAAGAGGCATCAGGTTTAACGTACAATAATACAACAGTGAGGCTTCTCCTGCGTTTATCTTCCCCGGGTTAGAAGGGATCAGGATAATCGAGGCCATTTTTAAGAGGATAATGCATAAACTCCAAACCGAAACAAAATCATAACGATACACACTAGAATGGTAACCAAGCCACATGTCAGTCCTTGAGGTGGAACAAACAAACCAATGAAAAGGTGTTAATTCTTCAGTGTCGTTTGTCGAGGAAGGGGTCAGATTACTCCCCGACAAAAGGAGGACGAGTATTCTGGAGCACTCTTGGACAGACCACCACCACCACCACCACCCACAGAGACCAGCATATGGGATCAATAAGCCGAGTGATCGCATTATACGTCACTCACTATAGGGTTGGATTACACGCCGACACCCTGCTAATCAATCGGGCGCATGTCTCGTTGCGTCTACACCCTTTTCCCACCTCAAATAGAAATCTAGACAGGTTTCCACGCGACCCCGTACGTTTTCCTTGCTTAATTATCCTCTGCTTGTACGATCTTACTGCCCAATTAACCCCCCACCCTATACCTTTTTTGTTCAATTATCAGTCGGTACTTGACGGCTGACGGGAGAAACGAGAGGGCGGCACTTGATTGGTTAATGAGTGTCGTGTGAGAGCTCTTATTGGCTGGCGGTAGTGCTGGGGTCCAACTTACGGCCCCGCCACCGCCCGCCCAGGCAAGTTCCAACACTCCATTTGGACGCCAGGGAACGTAAGAGGCAATTCCCGTCGATACTTACTGCCAATTCCGGTCTGTATTTCTACCAGAGTACCACCGGCGGCAATCTGACCCGATACATGATGCAAATTACACGTTAAAAGTTGGCCTCTGTAACATTCTATCTTGTGTAATAGTCGAAGTTACTCCAAGTCTACCTGAAGACACTACAGGGTTACCTACCACGCCCAGCAACCACATCCAACAACCACGCAGACACCACAGTCAACCACACCCCTCTCCAGACACACAGCCCAGACAGTGGACAATATGTGGTGTCTGCGACGGTAGTAACAAGATGGTGGCAGGTGGGCGTGTGGGTAAGTGTTGTCAAGTGAGGGAGGAGGAGGAGGAGCCCCCCCCAAAAAAACAGCTGGGTGGCACATCAGCTAATCGGAGGCGCAGCCAATGTAAACAAACACTACAGCCTACCTACCTACGTCACACCCTACCTACCTACGTCACACCCTACCTACCTACCTACGTCACACCCTATCTACCTACGTCACACCCAAACCAGAAAGAAAGCCCAAAAAATAGGCTAAAGGAAAAAGATGAGAAAAGAAATAAAAGATAAATCAAAGAAAAATAAGTCGAAAGATTACGAAAGATGTGAGAATAAAGAAACATAAAAGACGACACAAAGAACTTCATGATAACCACGAGACAGGAGGAAGTGGAGTAAAAATATGAGAAATGATGAAGTAAAAAAAATAAACATCCCGAAAGTGAGAGAAGAAAATAAATGGAGAGAAGAGACGAAGTGTAAATAGAGAATTAATTGATATCATGAATGAACAGAAACAGAGCAAGACAACGATAAAAAGGAAGGGAAAGGGAAATGCTACTACTACTACTACTATCACGACTATTACCACCACCATCACTAATACTACCATTGCTGTTATTACTATTACAACAACTGTTCCAACCACCATCCCATAACTACTACTCACAATAACCCAACCACGACTACAAACCCAACCACAACTACAACCCCATCAACCAACCACAACAACTCCCCCACTACTAACCACTACAACAACCTACCCCCTCACCCCCTTCTCTACAAAGACTGGTAACATTGTTGTGTTTGGCTCATAAATACCAGAAATTTCACGGCAGGGGGAGAAAGAAGAGGGGAGGGAGACAGGGAAGGAGGAATGGGAGGGAGGGGGAGGGGAGGAGACGGAGGGGAAGGGGAGACACCTCCACCCCCCTCCCCACCCCCAGATCTCCAGTATGCAAAGTGGCACACATAAATCTTGCTTTACACCCCCCCTCTACCCTCCCCCAGTTGGGACCATCCCTGGGGAGTGAAGATGATAATGAAGAGAGAAATGGAAGACTAAAAATATATATTGTACGATGGAAAGAGGACACACACACACACACACACACACACACACACACACACACACACACACACACACACACACACACCAGCATTCTCCAACTCCATAAAACTCCACTTTATGGGTACTCACATCCTCGACAATACTCCATTTCTACTCCACTGTCACTACCTCAGGGTGGGGGGGGTGTTGAAGCTAATATTTACTCCATAGCTGTTGTGTTTATTTATGACACTCCGGGGAGTTTAGGCCAGAGGGGAGATGGGGTGTTGATTCCTAATTGATGACACTACGTTATCAATCTAGGTAGTAGTAGTAACTTTTCTCTCGGGTAGTAACAGACAAATTCTACCTACATGAGAGATATTTACCTACGTGAGACACATTATCTCCCAACATGACCCTACCTCAGATAATTCCTCTCTGGAGACAACAAGCAGGTGAGGGAGGGAGGGAGGGAGGGAGGGGGTGATGGACGGAAGGAGGGAGAGAGGGAGGGAGATGATGGAAGGAGGGAGGGAGGGAGGAGGGTGAGGGAGGGAAGCTCAACCCAGGAGCAAAATGTAATTAATCCAGAGCAGGTAAACGGCCGTAATTGTGCCATGAATAACTGATGACCACTGTGCTAGGGTGAGCGAGGAAGGGGGAAGGGAGGGGGAGGAGGTGTAAGGAAGAGGTTCGGAGAGGGAGGGAAGAGGAAGAGATAGGGAGAGGGAAGGAAGAGGGTGGAAGAGATTGCAGTTGGATGTACAAAAAAAAATAGGGAGAATAACCACTGCCACCCACCCTGTACACCCTGCCACCCACCCTGTACACCCCGGGTCAGTCTGCCTGGTGTAGGGCAGGGCAGGACGTGGGAGGAATCAAGATGGTCAGCATAGTTGGCAGTAATTTACTAACTTGTGTGGGACGATCCAGTGACTCCCGACGCCTACATCACCCTCCCTCACTCTCCTTCCCTCCCTCCTTCCTTCCTTCCTTCCTTCCTTCCCTCCCTCTCTCACTCCTTCCCTCCCTCTCTCACTCCTTCCCTCCCTCTCTCACTCCTTCATCTCTCTCCCTCCCTCCTTCTTTTCTTACACAATTTCCTCCTTACCTATTCCTTCGTCTCTCACTATCTTCATTCCTCCCTCAATTTCCCATAAGTGACCTCTCTTCTCCCTTATCTCCCTAGTTCCATTAGGCCTACCTTCCCTCCCTCCCTGAAACCACCTCTCTCTCTCTCTCTCTCTCCCTGTTCCACTATTAACCTTCCTACTGTGTTCCTGTTCACCCTGGAGAGAGAGAGAGCCATTATCTCACTGTGTCTGGGTGACGTGTGAGGAGAGATACCCGGGGGCCACTATTGTCTCCTCTTAATTATCTCCCTTATGGGGGGTTATCTTCGCCCCGCCCAGATTTGGTAGAATCCACGTGTATGCGGGTAAGAAGTGTGATTATTGGTCCTTTCCCGCTATGATGTGTGTTTTGATTGGTCCTTGCTCACTAGTACGTGTGCTGACTGGTCCATGTTCACCATAATGTACGGTGATTGGTCCTTACCCACCAAGACGTGCTCTGATTGGTTCGCTGCCTACCATGATACACAATGGACCAATCAAATCATCCTAAAATCACGGCAATGAACTAACAGCTATTCTATCCGAGCTGGTAGTTGTAGTGTCTGTTCTGGGGAAGAGGAGGAGGAGAAGAAGAGGAGGAGAGGAAGAAGAGGAGGAGGAGGAGAAGAAGAGGAGGAGAGGAAGAAGAGCAGGAGGAGAGGAAGAAGAGAGGAAGAAGACCCCCATATTCCTCCTTTTCCACCCAACATACTGATTTGTACAGAATCTAGTTGCGAGGCGGTGACGGTGTATGAATGTTTAGTACTGACACACACACGAACTATTATTATTTACTATGGTTACAGTTAGTTATTATCTAAACCATTTTATTTTGTTATTTACTATTAGTCACAACACACACACAATATTTACGGTAACTAAACAACAACATAACACCACAAACGTCACTTAAGTTATTTATTGAAATGGTGTACTAAAATATTCGTCGTAGTTTATTTGACGATATTATTATTATTATTATTTACACACGTCGTAAATGAAAATTCTCAGGTGGAAAAAAATATATAAATAAATCCTGTATAGATGAATTAATGAAGGGACGGGAAAAAATATATATATATAAATTGCAAGTAAACATGTTACATATATATATATATATCAAAATAAGTTGTAAATATGTACTAAGCAAGTATGTTTAATCAAGTACAGACGCACCCTACCTCATCTGATTGTGACGTCAGTAAATATTGAGAGCGTCGTGTGCAAAGGTCAATATTCACTTATACCAGGCGAGAGAGAGAGAGGAACGTGAGGTGGCACAGACAGGGTCAATAGAGGCACTCAATGGATAGTTCTCCCGGCACTTGTACAACTTGTGGCACGTTTGTCGGGGTCAACCGGCTGTCCGCCCCACCCACCACCCCTCAACACGACTTCACCATACACACGACTAACCCGACCAAAATAACGACAACAAAACAGCTTAATATTGCGGCGTAATAATAATAAATAATAATAATAATACCGGTAATATCAACACGCATTAATTTACATTTTAGTGTGTGTGTGTGTCAACAGTTTATAATTTATCGCTACGTTGAAACATCCTGCTTCTTGACACACACACACAATCCTTCCTGTTTGATATTCTCTTTAAATTCTTAACCTACAATTTTTTATGGCGCAGTGCACTTCCCCTCCCCACACACACACACTACGGCGGTAAATTAACAAAATATTAAGTGGACTTTTTGATAACATTGCGAGTATTAGTTAACTTGTACTGTATATATTTGTACGAGTTCTATTGTAATTTCTTATTTTATTTTATTATTATTATTATTATTATTATTATTATTATTATTATCACCGTGATTTATTGTTTTTCATTTAACAGTACCTCTTCATAAAATAACGTAACTAATTATTAAATGTCAAGTCTTCGTATTCCGTGTTTATCTTTTTGTTAAGAGTAATTTTGTCTCATTGACATTTAAATATAATGAAGCCTTTTATCTCTTATCCGGACTCATGTAATTCGGATACATTGGCCATTATTCTTCATTAACTCACTAACGGTACGTCTTCCCGCTTCTTTGTACACAGGACGTCAGGGCTACCAACAGACGGACGGTACAAACAAATATGGTGATTTCAAACGTGAGCGCATCTATTCATAATGTTCCTCCTCCTAGCCCACCCCCCTAACCTACCCTTGGAGACGACACCCCCTAACCTACCCTTGGAGACGACCACCACTCTCTAACCTACCTTGAGAACACCCTCTAACCTACCCTTGGAACTGACACCCTCTACTTCTGCCAGAACACCCTAACCTACCCTTGGAGACGACACCCCTCTAACCTACCCTTGGAGACACCCCTCTAACCTACCCTTGGAGACGACACCCCTCTAACCTACCCTTGGAGACGACACCCCTCTAACCTACCCTTGGAGACACCCTCTAACCTACCCTTAGAACGACACCCTCTAACCCCTTCCTTGGAGACGACACCCCTCTAATAACCTACCGCCCAGGGAAGCACCCTCTAGCCTTCCTTGGAGCAGCCCTCTAACCTACCCTTGGAGACGACACCCCTCTAACCTACCCTTGGAGACGACACCCCTCTAACCTACCCTTGGAGACGACACCCCTCTAACCTACCCTTGGAGACGACACCCCTCTAACCTTCCCATAAGAGACAAACAGACCCACAGAGACCTCCTCTTCCTCGTCCCCGGCTGGCCAGTGTATGATCCCACGGGTTGACAGTTTAAGTTGCCATAACATTATCACCCGTCTCTCTCTTCTGTCTATTACCCGTCTCTCTCCTACGTCCTAGGCCGCCACGTCTCCTCTCTCCCTTCAACCAGACAAGTTCCCGCTACAGCCACCAGAGGGAAGTGGTGCTATGGCGGCCTGGCAGGTTTGGGTGGGAAATACAGCGTAAAAAATGTGTTTCCTTATCATGTTTCCTGGTAGACAGACGGAAATTTGACTAGATAGGCTTACCATAGTCATAAGATATAAATAAATACACCAAATATAACAGGTATAGTGAGATGTTGAGATTGTTAAAGGCGTGAACAAGTTGGCGGTTTGAGAGACGTACGGTACATTTCGAGTTACTGAATGTGGACTAAAATTATGACCATGTACTCATTTCTAGAGCATTTATAAGTAACTATTCATATAATTAATTAGTCATTGGTTGGTGAATCAGACTCCGGCCTGGACCTGTCGTATTGGTGGAGCAGGGAACCAGGTAAGGTGATGATGCCCCAGATAAGGTGAGGCAGGAGAGTTACAGCGGCGAAGTGGTCCTCTCGGTATCTGGGTCAGGATACTCAACAATTCTAACTTCAAATTGTTCTTCCATTACTCTATCAGCGAACACCACATCTACCACGGCAGAGTCTCCGGATAATATTTAAGGCAGTTTGGCCGTCATCTTTTTTTTACGCGTTGGGATGAATTGAGTCAGACCGGTTCTCTCACCTCCAGTAGGGGAAGAGAGGGAGGAGAGGAGAAGGGGGAGGGAGGGGGAGGGAGGGAGGGGAGAGAGGGGAGAGGGAAGAAAGGGGAGGGAGGAGGGGACGGGGAGGGGAGGATTTCATGTATGATTCCCAGAGCTTGGGGACGGCCGGGCCCTGAGGTGTCAGTACAGTGAGTCAGTCTCCCCAGGCGGCGCCATCCACCACAGTGACCGTCTCCCCCACCTTCAATATTCACCGTATTAAGATGTGATGACTAACCTGGCTCTTGTGGTCATCCTGGCTCTCGGTCGCTATAATAGTTAGGTTATCAAGTCGTCACGTATATCATGGTAGTAAGGGACATATGGGAAACACATATCCAATTACCTCACTCTAACTACGGTAAACCACAAAAATAAAACCAGTTAAAACCACGTCGATATTCCATTGAACATCGCAGAGGATCACATGAAGATTAGACTACCCAGTTTATTCCACCTGATGAGTGAACACCTGAACGCTACCTGGAGGAAGGGGGGGGGGAGCAGGTATATGACAGTGAGTTAAAGTTGATTATCTTACGGTGAAAAAAAACCGGGGTTGTTAATCTTCATGTGATCCGCTGCCACCAGATACTTTTTCTTACCGAGTGAAAACATCGACTTAAGAATCAGTGGAGATCCTGTTTCTGATGTTGTAGAATATGTTAGTAGCAGCAGACCCGGCCACCCGACAGACCCGGCCACCCGACAGACCCGGCCAACTGACAGTCCCGGCTACCCCGAGTCACCGGCAATCCCGGCCACCCGACAGACCGGCCACCCGGCAGCCAACTGACGGGCCGGCCACCCGACAGACCCGGCCACCCGACACCCCCGGCCAACTGACAGACCCGGCCAACTGACAGTCCCGGCCACCCGACAGACCCGGCCACCCGACAGACCCGGCCACTCAACGCCAGGACTCATGCGTTGCGTGGGCCGGGGAGAGATTGGCCAATGTCTTGCCATAAATACCAAGAGAGTTTGACCTGTTTCTTGACCTCCTGGGGCGGGTCACGGCGAGAGAAGCAAGGGTGTGTGGGTAATGCTGTGTTTACGGCTCTATTATACAAGAGAATACTCATTGTTATTGTAATACTGGGTGATGTAATGCTACCCCCCTTCCCCTCTCCCCCAGGTGTCACCCTTACCTGCCCCCTCCGCCTCTCTCTCTCTGTTCCCATACTGCTGTGGTAAGCGCTGTTCTTCCCCGAATAAAAGTATTACATCTTTGTTCATATCAGATGACTACCTGTTCTGCCTACAGCACCTGGCCGGCTCCCACACTACACTTTCTCCCTCACACCGGGAAGAAAACAACGACTTTCAATGCAATTTCGACGCCATGTGGCTACCGAGCGAACCTTGAACACAGTAACCCTCCCAGAACCCGGATTCTCACCTCTAGAACCCGGATTCTAAGTATTCAATCCGCACCACTAAATATGGATATAATAACGCACCTCCCTCCCTTTACCTATGACACATTCATAGTGACGTGGATGACGCTGAGTTTAACACCAAGTCTCATTCTGATATGTTGTGTTATTTACGGGACAAACAACAAAGAAACCTGGATCTAGAACGTGTGTGTGTGTGTGTGTGTGTGTGTGTGTGTGTGTGTGTTACCTGGAGTGAAAGTGAAGAGCGTGTGGAGGTTTAGACGCGGGGTCACACAGGTCACTCACCACACCAAGCCAGCCAGCCGCCCGCTTTACCCCACGCCCACACCAGCCGTCTTACACACGCCCATACTAGCCGCCTTATGTCCACGCCAACTGCCTTACACACACCCTCCCTCATACCCACAACACCCCACCCACCCCCACACTTTACCCAGCCTCACAAGCAATCCCCACCTCCACACGCATCCCCCACCTCAACCCCCTCCTCCTCCTCACAGACACATGCTTGGTGGGCGTGGGAGGTGGTGGTGAGTAGTGAGCAGAATGGTAGTGATGATAGTGTAGGCGCAACAAAATAAATGGCTGCGGGAACATGTGTTTTAGAGGTGATGACATAAGAGAGGTCAGGTCAGATGAGGTCAAAGATATAACTCTTTCCCCACACACACACACACACACACACACCGAGTCATTTGTATGTGTATTTATGATGCCAGCACACGTTACCCTCTCCCAAACACACACACACAAACATAATATAAAATACATAAACAAAAAACATACATGTGTGTGTGTGTGTGTGTGTGTGTGTGTGTGTGTGTGTCATACTGTAATACGGGCAAGTGTGGCGTTGCATCATACAGCGTACCTCTCTCTCTCTCGCTCTCTCTCTCTCTCTCTCTCTCTCTCTCTCACAATATCAGTTTGAAAAGCCATTAAACGCAAGAGGCTTAGAATAACAATAATTAAGCAGTGTGCAGGATAAGTCAGGGTAGAGGTATGCCATAGTAGTGTTAAGCCAGGCCAATAGTAAGCCAGGGTGGTGGTGGCGGGGTAGTGTTAAGCCAGGGTGGTGGTGGTGGTGGTGCGGTCTGCTAATGGCAATAAGCTGGAGGGTAAGATGTGGTGGAGGATGAACTACTTAGAGTACGAGGTGTATAAATCACTAACCCTCTACCCGTCTGTCTGTCTCTATCGTTGTCTACCCATCTGTCTGTCTGTCTCTATCCTTGTCTACCCATCTGTCTGTCTAACCACATCCCTGTCTACCCGTCTGTCTGTGTCTCTATCTTCGTCTACCCGTCTGTCTGTCTGTCTATCGTTGTCTACCCGTCGGTCTCTATCTTCGTCTACCCTCTCTCTGTCATGTGGTGGTGGTTGAGACAGGCCAGCCCACCAGTATAAACAACAGGCAGTCACTTGGATAACAGAACGTGATCAGCGTCTAAAGAGAGAGAGAGAGAGAGAAATTCCAGACTTTGTAAACAATTAGCAGCCCACACAAGCACTGTCTTCCCCCGAACACTCAACACACACAAAGTCGAAACTCATACTGAAAAAAAATAACATTAACAATTTGCTTGAATCTGAATCCTGTTAAGTTATCAAGCATGATAGCACTGTCTTCCCCCTCGATGCATCAAGGTCGGAACTCCCTGTTAAAACTTGGGAAAATAAGAGCCTGCTGGTGGTAAATTCCAAGTTTGTAAACAATATACAACTCAAATAGCACTGTCACCCCTCTCTCTCTCTCTCTTACAGCCGTTGACGATGTTTGCCTCAGGTCAGAAACTCCTAGTAAAAACCAAAGAGAGTTTGGGTCTTAGTGTGGGTGTTGCCGGGAGGAGTCAAGTGGGTGGTGTATAGTCAAGTTTGCTTGCAGTCGTGTGTGTGTGTGTGTCGTGATGCTGCCATTGCTTCCCGGTGCTGAAGGGGGGGTGCTACGTGACGATGAGAGAGAGAGAGAGAGAGAGAGAGCTTGGGACACTACGCAGCCAACAGTGTAGTCAAGCTTGGGGCACACTACACCCAGCCAACAGTGTAGTCAAGCTTGGGGGCCACACCACCCAGCCAACAGTGTAGTCAAGCTTGGGGCCACACTACACCCAGCCAACAGTGTAGTCAAGCTTGGGGCCACACTACACCCAGCCAACAGTGTAGTCAAGCTTGGGGCCACACTACACCCAGCCAACAGTGTAGTCAAGCTTGGGGCCACACTACACCTACTCTACACTTCTACAGGAATCACAAATATTATCAATTGAAGGATGTTTTGTAGAGGGTCGTGTGTCCTACACCTGGGGAGGAAGGAGTGTGTTTATATGCTGTCACGTGATACAGGACACACACTTTTCTCTCCCCAGGATGTGTCAAGAGCACAAATGTATTAAAACAAATTATACAAGAACAAACTAGACTGATTTTATTGTGTGTGCTGTATGAAATAGTATAGGCCTAACTAGTGTGATTTATCTTCTTCTATTAGCTATATGTAGGCCAACAAGCGTCCACCATTACTGTCAATCACACAAGTCTCTCTCGTCACAGGTAACTTTCGCCTGCGTCATCGCCAGCACCGGAAACCACCCGCGATTTCCTGCCACTGGGTTATTTCTTGTCTGTCGTCACCTGATTACCGCCACCTGTCCTTGCTGGTCAACCACACATAGTCTGTACCGAGAAGACCCACTGCTAATATCCGGCGCACACACACACACACACACACACACACACACACACACAGAAACTTGTGAGTGGCAGATACATAACACATGAGCCACACCCCTATGGTATGTGTGTGGGGGAAGGGTGAGGTGTGTCAAACTACCACCACATTACCTGTCAACATCCACACAACGACAACAATCACCACTACCACCCCCCTCCCTTAAAGATCATCACCTCATGCAAGCAGACAACCACAACACTCCTACCACCATCACCCACGTCATCACTGCCGCCCTCATCACCCCCAAGAGCTACTATCACCACTTTCCCACCAGTTACATGGCACCGCTACCACCAGTTACATGGCACCGCTACCACCAGTTATATGCATACATATAACTTCTCCATCACAGTGGCTAACTAACACCAACACATCCATTAATTGCAACACTGTCAACACGAAGGACACACTACAGTACTACCTCGCTGGTCTGTGCACGCAAACACACGCAAACACACACACACATGCAAACACAAAAATATGCAAACACACACACACACACCCGGACACTGCAGTCACATCAACCAACACAAGGTTGTCGTGTGAGGGGGAGGACGTTGGGTGACCACCTCACGACCCCCCCCCCCACTCCTCCAACCCTCCTAGAGTAGTCCTGTTGACGACCACCTCACCAACGGCTCTATCCTAAAGGAACACAGAACATCCCCCCCCGCCCATTCTCTCGCCTACGTCTCCTACAGGACACCTGGAAGCCAGAGGTTCTTCGTGGAAAGTGGTGGCAGCGGCGGCAGGAGGTCTTCAAGACACAATAGGGCTCCCGTACGTTGCAGATCCGGCGTGAAGGAGACGACGGAGGACACACACACACACACACACACACACACACAAGGTCTTTCGCCACCATTCAGGGTTCCCACAATTACCACTCCACCTGTACCTCACCTCCGACTTTTCCCTTTCATTCCCGGTTTCCTTGTGTGTTTCCTCCGCCCGTGGCCACCTCACCCCCCTCCCCTCCCACCACCAGCGTTGCCTCACACTGCAGGAAGTGAGGGGTGAGGGGGGCACTATTACCCTCCAGCAAACTCATTACAGATCAAGGTCGCTGTTGACTGATAATGAAAGCGGCAGAGGTGAGGCTGTAACGCACCACTGGTTCACACACCCACACACTCTACTACACAGCCAGAATACGATAAGGTTCGTTACCAAATCCGAGATACCAGGAAGAAAATAAACTTTACATTTACCGGTACAGGTGGATAAAGGTTACAGGTAGGAAAAGGAAACTGGACTATTACAGTTTGCCTATTCTGAGTAATTCAGTCAGGTCTTGACACTGAGGGTGGTATCACTTCTCACTGTCAAAAACAGGACGAAGGAGGAAAAGAAATGGACGAGAGGAAATGGACAATAAAAAAGCATGAGGAATAAAGTAGAGAATAAAGATTTTGTAGACCAGAAAGCAGAATATTTCTCGGGTGATGTAGACAACCTGACGTAGATGTTATTACTGTGTCTCTCATGGCTAAGTGGCTCTAGTGTGTGTGTGTGTGTGTGTGTGTGTAGTGGTGACGAGGGCCAACACAGGAGGAGAGTGGATGATGGAAGTGATAATGAGGGAGTGTACGAGGGAGGGAAGGGGGAGACAGGGTGAAGGAGGGAGTGTAGGGAAAGCTCTTGTGGGGGAGGGGGGGAGGCGAGGTTAGAGGGAGGGGAGGATAGAAGGAGGGTGTGAGGGAGGGTGGAGAATTGATAGGATAGAGGGGAGGTGTGGGGGAAGGATAGGAAGGTGTGGGGGAGGGTGGATGGGTGTGTGAGGCAGCGTGTAGGCGGGGGACACCCACTATTATCAAGTATTGATCATGACCCTTGATGGTGCCTCCCCCCCCCACCACCACCCACATTAGCTGCCTCACTGTTAACTTTGTCCCCCACAACACAAATACACATCACAACACATCACAACACCCTACTACACTATCACAGCACCTATCCTACCACAGTCTACCCTTCCCTTCCCTCCAACCATCACATCACTACAAAACCATCACCACCTCCCATCCCAGCAACACCACATCACCATTGTCTTCCGTCCCACATCCATCCCATTACACTAACCACTTCACTAACCCTCTCCACAACACACGCCTCGAGGTCCTCAACAAACCACGGGGCAGTTCACACCATCAGGATAACATGACCGATAAATTTCCACGTTGGTTGTTCTGTAATGCATGTAAACACGGGCAAAAAAAATAAATAAACTGACCCTCCCATCAAACAGCTGACGCCACGAGACACGCTACCAACCGCTGCCAAGGTGACCAGACTGTACTGTACTATCCTTACTCACGCTATACCTGCAGAAGGGTTACCGCGGCTATCAGAGTGACACGCTAACCCTACGCATTCTCCCCCCCCCCCCACCTCCCCCCGTAGTATATTGCTTAAGGGAAACACGCAACGGAGGACAGACCAAAGAAGAAAAAAGTAACGTTAGTTAAGCACTCAAATAAAAAAATGTAAAAAGGATAACAAAAATATTGGAAAGTTTGTTCATACAGCACGGAAAGTAACAGCTGGCAACTATTTCACCAATCACAACAATATAAGAGAGAACAAAGTGCACTGGTGTTAATCATATCTAGAGGGATGATCCAAGAGTTCGTACCATTACCACAATCCGTCCACTGGTTCCTAGGATGAATAAACACCTCTCTTGTACCCATCTCACTATTCGCCATCACCTATCACTTGTTATCAAATCACAATGATATAATTAAGGCATTGGTAATCAAAATCCTTCAATTATACGTCTAAAATGGTGTTCTCTACCAGTTCGTCTCCAATCCACAATGTTCTCGGATATTTCTCTAGTGTGAGGGAAAAATAGAGAACCGTGGTAACACTATGAGATGTACTTATTACCACCATGCTATTGTACTATTCCAGATGATATTATATGTTACATAATACTTCCTTGAGATAAATGTATAGTATATATCAGGTGCCTCAAAGAGAGCTCAGGTTCTCAACTGGCTCAGCCATGTTAATATTGTTATTATTATCCACTCTGTATCTGTATTCTTCTGGCTAAATAAAATGTTTCAATTCAATTCAAAGGTTTGTGTGGTTAATGCTGATCTAAAGGTCACCATTCAGAATATTAATACGGGTGTTTTTTATAAAGGAGCCTCCTGCATTAATTATTCCACATACACACAAAATGTAAATCCCGTATTACCGTGTATGTTATTTTTTTGTATTTACTTGTTATAAATTTAGAGATCCAAGTGAAAAAAAAATACGTCAACTGGTGTGGTATGTAGACAGGCGACCTGGCCAAGATGGTTCCCACACTGGCGGTCTGTCCTCTCCCCCTCCTTCACTCCCTCCACCAACCTCAAATCTTCCAACGTAAACAAAATCCCTCTCTATCTTAGTTATGGTCGAGTCTCGGTACAATTTTGTGTTCGTTTTCTCACACACGGGTTAATGGAGTGTCAGCTGCGTTCGAAAATCAATTCAGGGAAGAAATTTAACGTAGTAACTCCTGACAACTTGGACCAAAGAACCCGCTAGTGGTGGTGGGCCATGTGTGTGTCCCCGCCCGTCCTGACCTGCCCCCAGGCCACGAGTAATGGGGGAGAGATAGGTGGGGGAGAGGGGGCCTCATTTGTGGGGGGGAGGGGGAGGAGAGAAGAAATTTTTGGAGGTCACACACTGTAAACGACTTTAGAGTGAAGTATGGTATATATGACGAAATTATCAAGAGACGTGGAAGAACTATAGAGACAACACGTATGACCTTTGAGGACAACTGGTCGGTAAACTGTTCGGGGAGGGGGGGGGGATTGATGGGGACATGTAAGAGGAGGATTATGGCTTCCTTTGGTGGTGAGGAAGGTCTTGGCGGCCATCGTAAAGAATCTCGACCAACAGATGTGCGTGAAGCCATGATGCTGGACCTCTAGGTAAGCCATATATGGAGGTAACAGTTGAAGGTTATCGGCATTAATATCATCATCATCGTCTCTACTGCCATTAGAAGTATTTACCGGTTATAAAATTCGGATCATAATCTTGGCGTGGTATAAAAACAAAGCACCAACTTATAACACACTCCCCTACACACACACACATACTAGGGTCCCCTGGTAGATCCTAGGGAGGGTGGGGGGCCTTGTTTAGGTTACCTTGAAGTTGTTGCGGCCTTGAAAGAGTGGGCTGTGAGTCTCGTACGGTGGTGAGAAGGTTTAAGGGCTCTTTATGAGGGTGTGGGCGGGGCCGAGTACTCCAATGAAGAGGTGTGGGTGCCTCCTGAAGGGAATGAGATACTTCTGGGTGGGGGTGATGGGGAGAAGCTTCCTGTGAGTGATAGGGAAGGTATGGTGTTTGTCGTGGGTGATGGGGAGCTCAATTAAAGTGGATGATGGGGAGCTCAATTAAAGTGGGTGATGGGGAGGAAAGCAAGGGACTTTTCTAGGGGAAATGGGGAAGAGCAAAGGGAAGGAGGTGTTCCTGTTATGAGATGGGGGAGAGGGGGGGGGGGAGACGTGTTCCAGAACATTTTACCCAGCAGGAGGGAAGAGGAACGGCCCCCGCCCCGACCACAAGATCGTTTAAGAGTGAAGCGACACCCACCGCAACGCCCACACACCCTCACCCGTCACCCCGAAGTCCCAACCCCCCTCTACCACAGACACACTGGACACTGAGACTATGTCCCTCATGCCGCTGTGAACAAACCCACTCCTATGTATTGAACTAAATAGCATACTGGAAAAATTCACATTATCCTGACCACTAGGGGCAGGTAGACACACCCTCTGTGAACTGTGTAATCCTTTTGCACTGTCGCTCACAGATTATGGGGTGCACAATAAACTAGCTGCTGTATGGATGGGGGGGGGGTAAAATTCAATTCACCCATCACCATAAACAATCCCAAACACACTTTTACCCATCACTTTACCGCCCCCCCAAACACACACACTAAAGCCAAACCCCCATACACACACACACTTAAAACAAAAATAGATACATTAAAATAAGAGAGAGCAAAGGTCCTTCCCAAACGATATTTATCTCAGGGTTGTGTCATGCCCAGAGGTGTGTTGTGGCCCGGGACCAACTACTACTACCACCACCACCACCACAACATCAACCACCACCACCACACTTTTTACTCCCTAATAACACCAAACATGGAAAATTGTAATGTGCCTGAGCTCTTGTGGGTGAGGTGGGGGGAAGGAGATTGGGGGTCACGTTCACGACACCCCCCGTGAGAGAGAGAGAGAGAGAGAGAGAGAACAAAGAACTTACACACACACACAGTCATCACACGTCAGCTCAGACTCAGTGTTGGAACAATAACCGTTCAGTTACAAGTTTTAATTCCCAGGTGGATAACGGAGCCAAAACAAAGATCGACCGTCAAGCTGAGAAACTTTCCTCACGCGGCACTTTTTTTCGTGCAATGACGGGGTGGGAGGAGAGGGGGGGTGGGGGGAGGGGTTGAGAGGTCAGGTCGTGCAGGGGAGACAAGGTGACCACCACAACGCCCCCAGGGTCATCCCCCCCTCCTCCTCCACCACCAGGAATGTTGCAAGAAAAGGTTTTACCCATTATTACCAGTGATGGGGAATGAGGGGCCATCTTTTTTTATTAATGGGGGGGGGGTGTTGTAATGGAGAGTAAAGGGAGAGACCTACGCGTTCCATTAATGGGGTGACACTACCTAGATCTAGTCACCACCTGATAATAAAGAGACCAAGATTTGCACCCTCACCCCACACAGGTAATGCCAGGTGTGTGGGGCAACTACGGGTTCAACCATCATTAAGAGTCTCCACTTTTACCACCATTATTTGGGCTACGATCCCTATCGCCATTGTTCGTGGGGGGAAAACTGCCGCCGACACTACCAGCCCGCCTTCACCACCACCACCACTTGGTAACCGAGACAGGCTGAGGTATAAGACTGCTCGGTCCTTCGTCTCCCGTTTAGTTCACGCGTAAAATAATCTGGTTATTTTGACTAGCCTCGGTGAAGAAACCATTAGACTGGCCGCTCAGTACAACCACCACTCCACCTAACTCTGCCACTTGGTATAGAAACGGTTTATTTAGCCAGAAATAAGAAAGAGAACAATAACAACAATATTGGCAAGTGGTTTATAACACACAAGAACAAGGCAACGCTAGAGACAACCTTCACGACTAACTATAAATTGTGCTAATAATCAACCCGGTGTCCGGCCACCACACGGCTAAATACCACGTTACCCCCCGGGCCATAGACCTAACCCCTGACTCTTTTGCAATACATCAACGACAGATTATGTAAAACAGTAAAAACTTGGGTTATAAATCTCGCGGAGGTAAATATATTCAGAAGTGTAGAAACTTTGAGGCCTTTTCCATTATCTGCAGCCCGCGCCACAACTCACCCTCCGGCAAGAGGCGAAAAATTCCTGCCATTCCCATTCCTCAGTGGAACTGGGGTGGAATGGCAGCAGCATCCCGGAGCAATCCAGTAGGACGCCTCGCTGATTCCCGGGAGAGCAGCACAACCCACCAAAACATACGAGGAGAAACAGTCGACAGGATCAAACACGAGCCGCAACACAGCACCAGACACAACCACACCAACCTCTACCAACTGAGCATCATTGTGGGATTAGGTTAGAATAAAGCACACGGACAACCTAAGAAGACACCCGAGGAAAATATTGGTGTAGTGGCTATACGGGAAACTGTTTCTCATAGTTTATGGACAACAAGGAACTCGGGCTTGTCGTGGGTGTCTGTCTTCATAAAACTGTAAATAGAAAACACATTACAGTGTCAAACTATGTACATTATTTTTATTTTCAGGGAATAATTCGTCCAGCCCAATGTACTTCCAATGACAAGCCAACTACCTACTAGAGCTACACGTGTTCATTTGTCTAATTTACATAATCCACAACATTTTTCTTCTTGCCAAAACTGATAATAAGAATCTCTCGTCTAGACCCGACTCGAGTGTGCTGTCTACAACTCATTTATAGTCAGTCACGTTATGATACCGCTTCGGCGCGAGACTTTTCAACCTGTTGCCATAATTTACATGAACTATGGACACATCACTGTCACTACTGAAGAGGATAGCCGAGTGACACGTTCCAATAATGTGTGTACCTCATGAACCCGTCTGTAGTGACACACCAGACACCGGCGGACTCAACAACCTAGTAGACCTGAGGCAATAAAGACAGTCTAGCTCTAGCCCATGATGAGGGGCAGGCGGGGCGGAGACGAGCACTGGAAACAATGTCTGGTAATCTCTGGTATTACACAAAATGCGTCTTGCAGAAACGACCTAAAGAAGAAAATGATTCACCGACGTTCAGTATTTCACACCAGATAAAAACGGAGGTGGGCGGAGTGAGTGAAGTTCCGGCTGTGTTTGCAGTAGCAGCTGACTCTGCTCTTCCTCCCTCTCCCTCGACAAATCATAAGCGTCCTTACATGGCCTCTCAAGTGGCATTACGGATGAAATGGAAACACGAGAGCACTGTTGGCTCCCCCGTTTTCCCAGACAATTACCCCAGGGCGACCGCTGGCAGGGGAACGGCGTGCATCACGCCGCTGCCTCCCTCAACACACGATGCGCCCACTAGTTCCATCCACACAATTTTCCAATACACGAAATCCTTGTACGAAAATCTTTCCCCGCCGACCAAATTCCCACTACCAAAATAATGAAACAGACGAAATATCAATCTTCTCTAATCCCTCTTATCCCGTTA
The DNA here is from genome assembly GCF_018991925.1 of Homarus americanus. Classification (NCBI taxonomy): domain Eukaryota; kingdom Metazoa; phylum Arthropoda; class Malacostraca; order Decapoda; family Nephropidae; genus Homarus; species Homarus americanus. The sequence continues at coordinate 5,278,530 of NW_024735554.1, forward strand.
GGTCAGGTTTGGTGAGGCTCGTCTTACTGGCTCGCCACATTCCTGCTCTGCCCACTGCCTTGAGCACACCTTATGGTGCTTAATACTCGTTCCCTCGTCACTAACATCAACATGTACATAGTCTTTCACCACCATACCCTGGCTGACTATCTAACTGCCCCCCTCATCACCCTCTCCTGCCCCAACACAGCCCACCGACTCCTCCAACACCAACTACCCCGCCCGACCTCCAACAACGCAAGTATCCACATATTCCCCCCACCACCACTGCGGTCGAGTGCACCATCAAGGCCTCCATTACACGCACAAAACAATGCATAAACATTTTGTACACCACCACCTCACTGATCACATTTTCCTCGCTACCACAATACAGCAGACACAACAATGGACCAAAGCTTCCCACGCCACCAAACTGGTCTGCCGCTGCTGCTGTGTTAACCCTTCCCCACAAGAGCCGAGTTTAACCTACCCTAAGCCTTCAACAGCCTGCTTACTGCTTTACTCTTATCTTTCAACTATACAGTAGACACATACAAGCACCACACAACTGTTCATAATTTTTGAGGGGGATAAAGTCTTACCTGCAGTACACGACAGCCGTCTCTGGTAGTTGGTGTGTCTGCTCTTGTCAGAACACTGTATTGTCTCCTAATCTAACACATTCGTCTATACACCACAACAACACTTCACATCTTATTCCTTCTGGTACTTTCAAGAAATATATCACAAACGCAATTTTAGTATTTCTATTTGAGTATCACTAACACTGGGCGCCTTCACGAGAACAATCGAGTGTTTCACGATATATCCACACAAGTTTTCTGGGTTTTCACACAATTCTCAGTATACACAACACCACCACTATCACTGGATATTATCACGTCACGTCTCCTGTGCCTGGTAACAGCAACAGCATGACTAAAAGAACATTAACCAAATGCAGGAGCAAAATCGAGGAAGAGGGCGGTCCGCCAGACGTAGACACCAGTGCACACGGCCGCCAAGTTCACTACTAAACTCAATGGTCTTGGTCACTGGCTTCACCACCGCCACCCAGCGTCGCCCCGCCCCTACCCCCCCACACCCCCAACTTCTCCCTCGCCCCATCTCCCCCGCCCCAGCGACCCTCACACACTACTGTCTCCCTCCAACTCTATCCTAACCTAAAGCAAATGTACCACCCTTGTGTCTGTATCCCTGTGCAACGCACCATAAAGTTTTTTACCACACAATTGTATTAAACTATGCATCAGAATACTGCCTGGATGTTGTAAACAGTTTGTGGGTAAAGATAGCAGTGTTTACTATATAAAGGTATCTCCGGGGAGCAGGAGGGAGGTGGTGGCGTGGCTCGGGTGTGCGTGCTAGGCTCGGCTGCTCCAGGACCAACTGGCTCAATGTTGTGCTTATTTACGGCTCCCAGTGGCCGCTACTGCCCGTCACGGCCTCAGTCCTCCCTCCTCACCCTCCACACTCATCCCCTTGTAACCTCCACCTCCCGGTGCAGCTCTCTCCCGGTCATAATCTCCCCCGGTATTTCGTTCACAGACCACCATCACCGAACCCAACCCTCCAGGTCCTCCTAAACACCCCTTACCCACCACCAGCCGCTCTACCACCTCACCTAAACCCGCTGCTGAGTTACACGGGGCTGAGTTACACGGGGCTGAGTTACAGTTCTTGAATTGTTATTAGATATAAAAGCAAGTGTGGTGGTGGTGGTGGGCGGCGGACCTGGAGATGGCCCGTACGTTTAATTTTCTCTCTTTAATGTTCACGCAAGAGCGCATCTAACTCTCACTTAATTAAGGCATAATAACAAGAGATGGCCGAAATGGTGTCCAAAATGAAGAGAGACTCTACCGTTACCAGAGATGCGTTCTCTCATTCCCAGTTACAGGGGAAAATGTTAACGTACGGATCTCTGAGTCGTAGCCGTGGGCCACACCAGCGCCCCGACACTTCACACGCCACAATAAACATAACAGGACTGTGAGCCGCGTGCACTACGAGTTGCCATGTGTCACCACCACCCACGCTAACACCCTACACACCCACACTACACCCAACACACCCACACTACATATACAATGCAGCTTGTGTTTTGGGATAACCATAAGGATGTGTTGCAACAGTAGGCAATAAGGGACGGGGTCACGATGTTCATATAGGCACAGCTCCAGGTTACTCTCCTTGCAACACATCACGACCCAGACGCCACCACAACCACCACATTTACTGTGTAGCTTGAGTCGTGCCATAATTATTAGGCAGTGATGTAACAGTTTGTATGAGGGGTGTCCAGAGAGGCAGGCCGGGTTCTCGCCTTCTCCTGCCCCAGGGTGGTGGTGGAGGATGGAAGATGGGGGGTGATGATTCTCTCTACCCCCCCCCCCCTCGCCGGGCTCCACAGGTCACCACGGTGAAAGTACCAGCTCCTAGTCATGCTCACACCTCTGCTACACATCCTACACCGACAAGCTCTCTATTTACATCCTCCTACACCTTCATACCCTGGTCCCACCCGCGCTACACTTACATGCCACAGCAGTACACTTGACATGTACAGCAACGTCGTAACTCTCCCTACCTACACTACCAACACCTACACACTCTTAATCCTCATGCACTCAAGGTCTCTCGTCATAGACCCAACACCTACACTGTCACTCCCTGGTCTGAGCCTACCTATTTCAGACCACCTTCTGTATTCTACGCGTCAGACCATACATGCCCTAAACACCTACACATGCCAGGGTGCCCATCAGAGGTGCTCAAAAGCCTCTCGTGGTATGGTGAGGTGCAGGCATGGTATGGTGTAGTGTGGTAGTGCAGGCATGGTATGGTGCAGACATAGTATGGCGGAGGCGCGCGTGGTATAGTACTGAATAGCCCACTCGGGTTAATTACCACTATCTCTCCCCTCATCAACCCTCTCACTCCGCCCTCACACCTCTCCCGTTCAAACGTCTACTCAACATCCCAGTCAGTGCCCCGTGAACAGCGACACGTCACCTCCCCTACATCAACACACCCCAGGAGACAATATTGACACGTCACAACATATTTTTCATGAACAAATTTTCTTTGTTCCTGAAAAAAACACAAACAAAAAAAAACACCACGGATTTCGAAAACATTAACCTAGAAACCTCATCACGAAGATTAGGCTGAGGTGGGTTTAACCTTACACGTTTGGGCCAGCGGCGTTATAAGCTACAGGTCAAAACGTTACTTAACCTGATAAAACATAACCCGCCAGGCTTTACACCTTCTGACGCCTCCTATAAGAGCATCCACTGTGTCTGAATCACCCCCAAGAGACCCCACCCCACCCACCCCTCAAGTAGAGACGCCAGGACTTGAAGGAGTGAAGGACTTGCGATTTGGGACTTCTTCTTGTATGAGTGAAGGACAAATAGGTAGGACTTCCCATACACATATTTTAAATTTTTTTTTTAATATTAGGAGATAATTTAAGACAGTCGAGAGATGTTGTCCAGGAAAGTGAGACAGGTAAGGTAGAGCAACTCGTATGGTGAGACAGGTAAGGTAGAGCAACTCGTATGGTGAGACAGGTAAGGTAGAGCAACTCGTATGGTGAGACAGGTAAGGTAGAGCAACTCGTATGGTGCGACAGGTAAGGTAGAGCAACTCGTATGGTGGGACAGGTAAGGTAGAGCAACTCGTGATGCCAGCAAGTCTGTCAACAGGTGGTGGTGTTCGGACGTGAAGATTTCCCCCGCCCCACACACCTCTTAGCTTATTTCACCTGACGATTAACCCCCCCACCCTACCCCGCCCTCATGTAGCGTCGAGGTGGTTAATAATCAGGTGAATTAAACTGGGGGTTCCTAGTCTTCAGGAGATCTAAAAATGTTGTTTCGAGACAGTGAACGAACACACGGGTGACGCCCGCCCGCTCCTCTCGCCTTATTTACACCCGGATATAAATATTTATTTATTTTATTTTTTTTTACTATTTCTAACTTTTGGTATATAGTAAATCCTAAAGACTTACTGTATACTGTAGGACACACACACGCACGCGCACACGCACACACACACACACACACACACAGGATTCTAGACTATCTATCTCCTGTGTTTGAATATTAAGGTGAGGTTAATGGTGGTGACAGTGGTGATGGTGGAAGTGGTGTCGGCGGTGGCAGCTCACCTGTGTGTGTGCACCTCACCAGTACCCTCCGCTACCCAGGGTGGGGTCATGTACAGCCACGCCGCCGCCGCCGTCTGCCTACCGTCTGTTTGTCTAAGCAGGATTTTCTCCCCTACACTAATAAATTAAACCTGCTAAATCTAGTTAAGTGTAAACAGGAAGACAGGAATATGCACATGTTCTTGTGTACACAGCGGAGGGAGGAAGTGTTCACCTAGTAAATTATGATCGTTTAAAGACGCATGTGCACCCCCTCCCCCCCGCGCCACATACCTAACGATGTAAGAGAGTGAATCACCAGTCTAGGGGAACAAGTTAAAATCTTAACCATATAATCTGTATGTATGTATGTATGTATGTATGTATGTATGTATGTATGTATGTCTTATAACAATAACACTCATTAACAACCCAACTACCTGTGTCTGTATCTAATAACCTTCTTTAACAACCCAACTACCTGTATGTCTGTCTGTCTGACTCTCTCAGGTCGAGGTCTTATTTCCACCTACCAATACAGTATTAAGGACCATTAACCCGTCATTATACTGTATCTCTCGACCTTAATAAACACCAAAGTGATGCCTTAAACTTACCTTCAGACAGTTCAGTACGTCTACAAGCTACTACTACTACAATAAGACTACTGCTACTACTACTACTACTACTGCTACTTTTTTTATATAACGTGGCCTCCAGCCTCCCCCAATAGCCACACCTTCGCCACCATTTAATTACCTTAATATTAAATATCCTAATACATAAGTAGCTATCCTATCTGTGTTCAATTAGTTGAGCCGCAGATCTATGCGGCATTCAGTGACTGTAGCCTCATAGTCAATATATGCAGCAGTTGTCGGAATTGGGGCAGAAGCTCTCGTTCCCCTGAGGCAGAGCAAGACTACTACTACTACTACTACTACTACTGCTACTACTACTACTACTACAATAAGACTGATTCTATCTCAAAAATAAATAAACAATGAGTCATCATAATCTCTATAGTGACCATGTTAACACCATCACCACGACACGACCTGGGATGAAGGTTATGGTAATGTCTCGTGTTATCTCGTTGAACCTCTCGTGTTATCTTGTAGAATCTCGTCCCGGGTGAGACCATTAGTAACAAGAATCACTCCCCCCGCCCTGCCCTACCCTGCCCTACCCTGCCCCGCCCCGCCGACCCCCCTGCCCCTCACACCACGTTCACTCACTCACTTTCATTTCATGGTAATTAGTCTCGTAATAACAGTATAGGTAAAAGCACATGGATAACAGTACAAAGACCAATTAAAACACCATTGGCATCCAGGACTGAGGACACACACACACACACCGCTGGTCCCGCTTTACCTGCCCACTGTTGAAGATTCATATTACAGGTGTGTTGTGGTAAGGAAGGGAGGATAGAAGGGGTGTAGGTGGGGAGGGGGGGATAAAGGTGAGGGGGTGTAGGTGGGGAGGGGGTATTGAGGGAATGGTAGGTAGGTAGACAGGTAGATAGAGAGGGGTGAGTAGGTAGGCTGAGGTGAGGCCCTGGTAGGAAAACAAAGCCCCTAACATAGCTCTCTCCTTTATACTTCGCTGCTCCACCGTGTACACCAGAGTGGGGTGGAGATGATGCTGCTCTTAGTTGACCTGACCTGACCTGATGATGGGAGGGTGGAGTCAGGTGGTGGGGGTGTAGTGTGGTGATGGTATGGTGTGGTGGGGGTGGGGGTGTGGTGTAGAATGATCGTTGTGAAGGATTGGTGTGTTGGTGTGGTGAGAAATATGTGTGTGAGGTGAGAGTGCGGTGTGAGGTGAGAGTGTGGTGTGAGTTGTGAGTTGTGAGGGGGAGATTATGAGGTGTGAGTTGTTCCACCCCCCTACAGCTAGGTCAGTCTACCACCGCGACCTGCCAATCAACAGTACCTGACATCATCCCCGGGGCGCCTACCTGTACCTACCTGCCACCGGTCCCTCACCTCCACGCTTCTATCTCCTCCTCTTCTTCTTCTATCTTTATTATCTTCCTCTTCTCTCTTTCTCCTCTTTTATCCTTATTCTCTCCTTCTTTTCTCCTATCTTTATCCTCTCTCTCCTTCCTTCCCTTCTATCTATATCCTCTCCTATATTCATTATCATCCCTTTCTCTCCTCTTCCCTTACGTTTATCCTCCTCTCCTTTCTCCTCTTCTCTACTCTCATGGCCGCCACGAGGGAAATCACGCAAGGTAAGCGTTAATTAGCGAGACACCTGTTGTTTACAATACTGGAGCTAAAACTACACGAGTCCTGCCATCATCACTGTTATTATTATCACCACTATCACCTCCCTACCATTCCCTATCACCTCCCTACCATTCCCTATCACCTCCCTACCATTCCCTATCGCCACGCAGCTGTCCACCATTTAAAAAAAAAAGCCAATTTTTTTTTTACCTTTCCAAACACTGTGCAGAGATCCACCATTTGTGCCGTGGATACTGTGTGCTAAATCGCTATTCATTTAAAAGTTATAAAAATCCTCCAATGAACGAATCTCTCTACCACACTACTCAAGCTCTGTGCATGTAAGCTAACTCGACCAAAATCACGAAGGCAATTTTTATATTTTTTTTTATTTTTTATTTTTTTTTTACTCTGGTTAAAAATTTTTACTGTTAAAGGGAAAATTGGACAAAATACCATAAGATGATTTTTATACATACATACAAACATACATAAACACCCACCCACACACACACACACACACACACGAGGCTTCTCTATTATCCTCCAAACTACTTGCTGAGGCTTTTCAAAACTTTCTCCGTGTTAATTACTGCGTTCCTGACACTTCTCCATCCTCACACTTCTCTTCTGACACTCCTCCGTCTTGACACTCCTCCATCCTGACACTCCTCCATCCTGACACTCCTCCTCTCACGACGTCCCCCACCTTCTGACACCTTCCTAACCTCAACCCCTTCTAACCTCCACCCCCCCTCCCTAAAAAAACAAGTCAGCAGGCGTGGAAGGTCAGCAGGTGTCAGGGGTCAGCAGGTGTCAGGGGTCAGCAGGTGTCTAGGACCACACACACACACATACATACACATTTAAAAATAGAACCACGGAGCTCAAAGAGGTTTACCACACGGCCCAAGGTGAGAGGGTCAAGAGTGAGAAGGAGTGAGAGGGGGTGGGGGTGAGAGGTGTAGAGTGGGAGAGTGAGAGGGGTGGGAGGTGAGAAGGAATGCAAGTACTGTACACCCTTCCTATAATGTACTCATTATCCCCCTACTGTTCACCCACCACCAACACTACTACTACTACTTTGCTGTCACTCGGAATCGAGTATGACTATCATCCAGCGATGCTTCAATGATACGAGTTATTAGGGATGTCACCTTCATTGGTGAGCTCTGAGGTGACTAAAGAGGCCGATACGGAACGGCGCCTTTCCGGCGCTGGCGCTTGTCTGCCTCGGTATGGAGTCGGGCTAACTCGAAAGCATTGACACCTTTTTGTGTGGTGCTCCTCCAAGCGTTACGGTGTGGAGTAATCGTCTCCCAGGTGAGGGGGTCGATTTGGTACTTTTTCAGGTTTGTCTTAAGACTATCCTTATACCTTTTCAGATGCCAGCCGGCGTTACGTTTACTATTCGTTAGGTGACTGTAAAGTAGCTGCTTTGGCAGTCTACTGTCGTCCATGCGGGTAACATGGCCAGTCCAACGTAGTTGTTCATGGATAATGGTAGCCTCGATGCTCCTTCAGTTGTCAGTGAGAATACTGGCATTTGTTCTCTTGTCTTCCCAACGAACTCGGAGGATGGAACGTAGACTACGTTGGTGCAAGTTTTCAAGTGCCTTGAGGTGCCTCCTGTATGTGAACCATGTCTCGCTGCCATATAGCAGGGTGGGGAGGACCACTGCTCACTATACGTGCAACTTTGTAAATAATTTCACCCCCCTGCAGCTGAAGATACGGGTGCGGAGTCTGCCAAATGTTTGAGAGGCACATCTGATCCGATGTTGAATCTCTTCATCGATGTCCGCGGTGATGGACAGGTGGGAGCCGAGATACTGAAACCACCACCCCAATACACTCACCACAGCACAACACCCACCACCTACACCCACCACCAAAACTACACACCTACACCCACCACCTCATTCCAGACGTGACATAAAACATTCTTGGGTAAACTTCATCTTAACTCCCGTCACCAGCCCGCTGAATACTTCATGTTCCTCCGAGAGTGAAGAGAAAAAATGAGGAAAAGTTTACCTGAGTTTACCTGCAACACCAATTTGTGGGGTGAGGGGAGGAGGGGGGGGCACAAGTCTAACTCCCCCCTCCCTCCCCTTCCCCTCTCACATTCCCCTCACACCCCCTCCCTCCTGTGTTAGGGGTAAATCACACACACACACACACACACACACACACACACACACACACACACACACACACACACGAGTCTAAGGATAGGTTAGGTCGAGCTTTAGCAAACTTCATCTACACTCGCTCTCTCATCTCACACTTCAACCTCTCGTCCTCGACTCACTATTATTAACCCCTTGAGGTCGACCTTCACCAAACTTACTTAATTCCACACTCGCTCTTATGTGACGATACAACTTCCTCGAGGTAATTTTGTCCTCGAGAACGTGCCGGCTCTCTCTCTCTCTCTCTCTCTCTCTCTCTCTCTCTCTCTCTCTCTCTCTCTCATTAAGCCTCCTTGACTCCGCCATTAAACTTCATCTAACTCCTTCCATTCTCACTATCGTCTCTCGCTTAAACTTCCTTGAGTAAATGCTTCCTTCTTCCTCCTTCCTTCCTTCTCCTTCCTACCACCATCACCTTTCTCCTCTTCCCTTCTCCCTCCCACCACCTCTTCCTTAACCCCCCCATACCTCTTTCTCCTTCTCCCTCACCCCTCCTCTTCCTCTTCCTTCCCACAACTTAATATTTACTCTTCCATCTCCTCCTTCTCCTTTAATTAATTTACTTTCCTTTACTTATGCAAATTCCTCCTATTGATCTTTCTCTCTCTTTCTCTCTCTCTCTTTCTGGTCTTATTCGCTTTTCTTTTCACTATTTCCGTATTTTATTTATTTATCCTTATTTATTTTCTTTCATTCGTTTTAAAATTTTATGTTTAATCAATGTTTAAATTTTTATATAAGTATTATTTTTTTTATTCCGTCAGTTGGCTAATTTTGACTGACTGACTGGATGACACTAACTGACTGACTGGAGTGACTGACTAGATGACTGACTGACTGGAGTGACTGACTGGATGAGACTAACTGACTGTCTGGAGTGACTGACTGGATGAGACTAACTGACTGACTGGAGTGACTGACTGGATGAGACTAACTGACTGACTGGAGTGACTGACTGACTGGAGTGACTAACTAGATGAGACTTAACTGACTGACTGGATGACTGACTGACTTGAATGATAGAATCTTTTGTTTGGGTTAACACTCAGGCAGCTTCTATGGTCACCACTCTCCCTCTCTATATCTTTCTACCCCAGCAGGACTCCGCCCCCGTCTAGACCCCAGTAGGACTCCCCTGTCTAGACCCCTGTAGAACCCCGTCTGGACCCCAAGCAGGACCCCGCGTGTTACCATGTGACGTATTGATCGGAGGTAGACGCGCTGCTCCGATAGCCCTCTTGGCTGTTCCACCTGTTACTACCCTCGCTCTCTCCTCCCCTCCCCTCCACCTCATTCTCCCTCTCCCTCATTCTCCCTCCCTCCCTTACCCTCCCTTCCTCCAGCCTCTCCCTCCTCCCCTCATCCCCCTCCCTCACCCTCCTCTCCCCTCTCTCTCCCTCCTCTCCTCTCAGCTCTCCCCTCATTTGATGCACTCGACTATATACCTGTACCTCCCTCATTCCCCTACCTACCCTCCCCCCTCTCTCTCTCTCCCCTCACAATCCACTACCTGATTCTCTCTCTCTTTATCAACTACCACCACTTCCCTCGCCTACCACCCCCTACCACCACTTCCCGCCTACCACCACTTGCCCTCGCCTACCACCACCCCCCACCACCACTTGCCCCCTACCACCACCCCCTACCACCACTTCCCTCACCACTTACCCCCTACCACCACTTCCTCGCCTACCACCACTTACCCCCCTACCACCGCCCCACCACTTCTTCTCCACCACCACTTGCCCCACCACCACCACTTCACCTCGCCTACCACCACTTGCCCCACCTACCACCACCCTACCACCACTTGCCCACCTCCACCACCACTCTACCACCTTCACCACCACTTGCCCCACCTACCACCACCCCTACCACCACTTCCACCTACCACTCCCCCCCCCCCACCACAGTAACAGGTGTCTACAACCATCAGCTGTCCAACTCCTGTAGTGTATTGACGAATCCATCTGAAGTTTACCTGTACTTTACCGTCAGTTTACAACGAGTTTACCTGTAATTTATCTCCATTAATTAGTATACCTGAAACTTAAACCTAATACATACCTGTACTTTGATCGCAGTTTACAATGAATTCACCTGTTGTAAACCACCTGTATTATACCTATAGTTTATCAGGAATATACCCAAGCATTACCTGATTATAGGGTCGGTGAGGTGGGGGGTGGCGGGGGGGGGTGGGGGGGTCATCCAAACCTCCCCCTCCCCCACAACAAAAAATAAACCCTCATCAATCGACCAAAAAATAAATAAATAGTAACTTTTTTTTTCCTTCTCACTAATTAGACAGTTACTAATTACCTGTTACTAATTACCTCAGGTGTGGTCCCTTCCATCTCCTACACCTGGTGAATATGACCTAAACCCAGGTACCTATACTTCGCCCTGGGTGTAAGAAACCTGACAGAGACAGACACGTTTAAAAAGACACTGACAAGACAAGACAGACAGACAGACAGACAGATAGATACAAACAGCAGACACACGAAGTATAAAAACATAAAAGCAGAGAACAATAGAAAAACAAACAAAAATAAAACAAGAATCAAGGTAGAGAGAAAGAAAAAACAGACAATGGGTACAGACACACACAGAAACAGACAGACAAAGACTCATAGATACAGCCAAGACAGGGAAGGAGGAGACGGCAGACAGGGAATGAGACAGGGACGGACAGGTGGGGGACGGGTAGACCAGGTACGGATCGATCCACGCCCCTCCCTCCCTCCTGCAGCTGATCACTCCACCTCCCTCACTCCACCTCCCTCACTCCACACACACACACACACACACACACACACACGACCTTTTTTCCCTCGTTAAGTGGACCTAATCTATGTATAGTTAAGGTAAAGTCCTGAAGTTTAATGGTCGTTGAAGATGAGGTTGTTAGCTTAAGAGAGGCCGTTAGAGGCGTCCCTATACAGCTGTTGTTATGAGGGAAGTGTACAGTGTCAGGGAGGGGTGGTAGGGTGGTGAGGGGGTGGGGTGAAGGAGGGGTGGTGAGGGAGAGGAAGGGTGAGGGAGAGGTAAAGTGAGTGAGGGGTGGTGAGGGAGAGGAAGGGTGAGGGAGAGGTAAAGTGAGTGAGGGGTGGTGAGGGAGAGGAAGGGTGAGGGAGAGGTAGAGTGAGGGAGGGGTGGTGAGGGAGAGCTATAAGCATCCATCAGTGAGGGGGCGGGACAGACACTTGTACTCACTATAGACATTTGACCAAACTTGATTTAAGAACTTTCGTTACATCAGGACCCGGGACCTGTTGCCTCACCTGTCTTGCCTGCCGACCTGGTACCTGTATGATCCTTGCCTCACCTCTCTACCTCACCTCTCTACCACCTTGCTTCACCTCAGGCGCGCGTCAAAAATTCAAGATCACTGCTGGCATAGTACGTAATTACCGTGTCATCCAATGAGATATATGCGTCAAACCCCACACACAGTACAAAAATAGAAATTTTCTTGCGTCATCGAAAAACCAAACCACGTCACGCGACATAAGGTTGTCCCAGCTCGACTAAGAACACTACGTCACATTGCGTCACCTTCCTGTGTCCAATAGTGAGCAACCTTCTCAGACTTAATGACGTCAGCCAGCACACAGGTGGTCTCGTGACGCGTCTCCAGGTACACACGTCTGTCCACTGTCCACCTGTTTGTTTACCTCCGTCAGCTGATTGTGGGTAAACACGGGCTTGTTCTCGCCCCCGTCAGCAACAGTCTGGAGGATCGAAATTCTCTCCAGTATAGGAATGATATCGACCTTACGTGAGTGTGTGTGTTCTGTGGCCCCTAACACAGCAACACACGCCCCCTTCCACAGCAACACACGCCCCCTACCACAGCAACACACGCCCTTCACAGCAACACGCCCCTTCCACAGCAACAACACCCCTTCACAGCAACACACGCCCCTTCCACAGCAACACACGCCCCCTCCACAGCACACACGCCCCTTCACAGCAACACCGCCCCTTCCACAGCAACACAAACACACGCCCCTTCACAGCAACACACACCCCCTTCCACACACGCGCCCCTTCACAGCAACACACGCCCCTTCACAGCAACACACGCCCCTTCCACAGCACGCCCTTCACAGCAACACACGCCCCTTCACAGCAACACACGCCCTTACCACAGCAACACACGCCCCAAGGACTGGAAAAGTTAGGGTGGGGGAAGGGAGGGGGTGGGGTGGGGGTGGGGTGACATGGACCGATGTTATGGATAATATATACTCCCTGTCTCCTCTCTCACCTCCCTTAACTTTTGGCTCCCTTAACTAAACCTACATTAGCACCCTGTCTATCTCCCTCTCTACACCGCCCTCACCCTGCCACCACGCCTACCGTCCCTCACCCTCCCTCACTTGTTCAACATCTACCAAACATTTTTCCTCCATCAAACACACTCTCTCTCTCTCTCTCTCTCTCTCTCTCTCTCTCTCTCTCTCTCTCTCTCTCTCCACCCAACACAATACTGGCTCTTCTCCATCCCTTGTAAACACACAATGCACTCCCTCTCTCCCTCCCTCAAATCTAATACACACCCACCCACCCTACTTCCCTCCCTCCCTTAACACAACACTGGTAACCTCCCTCCCTCCCTCCCTTTCATGTTAACTATGCCCTTTCACACCCTACACCCTCGTCACCCTTCCCCACCCTCCTCCACACTCTTCACACCCTCCTCCACACACTCTAGTACTTGGCCCCATCTGCCTGACGGAGACTAAGTGTTTTCCGCGTCGTTACGCCCCTGTAGAGACGGGTCCTGAGGTGTGTAAGTCTCTACGTCCCCCAGGTTTAAGATTTTTGAAGTTCAGGGGCGTCTCATCTCACTGACCCTAAGACTGAGGGACGTCTAAGTTCAATAAAGTTCAAAAGAGTAAGTTTTTTAGGGGGAAAGTTTAATGGTTAAAGGTGTTTCTTTTGAGTTTAGGGTAAGTTCAAACAAACATGTCGTGGGGTTAGGGATATTCACTGGTCCCTAAACTGATGTCCCTAAATTTGGGTATCTTCTAGAGTGCTTAAAATGAGAGACGTTTAAAGGGGCCTAAATTACCTGGGTTAAGGGATGAGGTGGGTCAGGGGTTGGGGTGGGTTACAGGTTGAGGTGGGTCGAGGGTTGAGGTGGGTCAGAGGTTGGGGTGGGTCGGAGGTTTGGGGTGGGAAGGTGGGTCAGGGGTTAGGGTTCCGGAGGTTGGGGTGGGTTACAGGTTGAGGTGGGTCGAGGGTTGAGGTGGGTCAGAGGTTGGGGTGGGTTGCAGGTTGAGGTGGGTCAGGGGTTGGGGTGGGTCAGGGGTTGGGGTGCGTCAGAGGTTAGGGTGGGTTACAGGCTAAGGTGGGTCAGGGGTGGGTCACAGGTAAGGGGAACACACCTGGGACACACCGCCATCACTACCATTCATTCTTCAACAGGTCTGCCAGGGGGAAGGTTTCTCCCCTCACTCCCCTCTCCCTCCCTCTCCCCTCACTCCCCGCCTTTTTCTGCCCTCTCCCTAATTTCCCCTCCTTCGTTACCCCTATTACCTCTCACCCTCTCTCTGTTCCCTACCACCCTCTCTCACTCTCCCCTCTCTCCCTCCATCCCTCCCTCTCTCTCCCTCCCTCCATCACTCTCCCTCCATCTCGAGACTGAAGTACAGGGGGTTGACGGGTCGTGTAGTTACAATACACCTGTTTCCTCTACCACAGCCCAACACACCCCTACCACAGCCCAACACACCCCTACCACAGCCCAACACATCACTACCACACTCCTAGACGGTGTAATTTCCCGGAGCTCTTCTCTGTCGTCACATAAGACCCGTCAATTTGTTGCTGTCATTTGCAAGTCAAATATTCAATCCCCCAGTCGCAGGTCACCTTAACCCCCTACACACGCCATCCTGCAGCGCCCCCTCCTCCCTCTCCTCTTGCCACGCCCCTCCTACTACCCCCCATCCTCCCACTCTCACGGCCCCATTCTCCTCTTCCACCCCCATCCTCCTCCTTCTGCCACGCCCCATCCTCCTCATGCCACGCCCCTATTCTTTCTGCCGCACCCTCCTCCTACTCCCCCTTCCACGCCCCCCCCCCTCCTACCGGTCCCACCACGCCCGGCCTCTCACAGGTGGCACTCCCAGGTAGCAGTCACAGGTGGTAGTCATAGGTGGTACCTCAGAGAACAGGTGAACAGAGAAACACTTCACTAGTGTTGTGTGGTCTCCTCACCCCACCAGGACAAAGTCAACAACACGTCTGGCGAACACGAGACAAGGGGCTGCGTCACCCCTGTGTTGAGAGGGGGAGGGGGGTAAGGGGAGATGAGAGAGAGGAGAAAGGGGGAGGGGAGGGGGGTAGTCCCGTTCTAGGTAGAGGTTCCCTTACCCTCTGAGGGGAATTCAACATCCGCCAGACTCATCTCCTCACATTAATCCTTTCATCCCACGTCAAACTAGCTTTTATAATCCTTTCCCCTCAACCTCCCCTCTCTACCCCCCCTCCCCTCCTTACCCCTATCCCCATCCCTACCCGTCACCACCTCCCTCTCCTAAGTATCCTCCCCACCCATCACCCCTTCCCTCCCGTCACAACCTCCCCTCTTATCTGCGCTACAGGTTCTCGGGCTGTCACCATTTCTCATTCATCTTAATATTTTTATTCCCCTCGTGTCCTCCTCACTGAATGTAAGCCTTCTGCCGCGTCCTGGTGTGTGTGTGTGTGTGTGTGTGTGTGTGTGTGTGTGTGTGTGTGTGTGTATATTGATGTTTAGGGAAGGAGGTATTTCATGTTCTGTCCATACTATTAAACACACACACACACACACACACACACACACACACACACACACACACAACAAGTGAAGACAATTGAGAGAGAAGTAGGGGGAGAGAGGAAGGGAGGAGAGGTGTTCCGGCTTCCAAAACACACCTCCCTCACACTTTGTTCCCTACCATCAGCAGCTCTCACATTACCCTCCTCCTCCTTCTACCCTCCTCACTCCCTCCTTCTCCCTCCCTCCCTCTCCCCTCCTCCTCCCTCCCACACATCCCTCTCCTATATCTCTTCCCCAATCCTCATCGACACTTTACCTCCCTCCTTTCTCCTTCTTCCTCCTCCCTCCCCTCCTCCCTCCCCTCTCCCCTCCTCCCCCTCCCCTTCCCTTAATGCTACTAAACCTCCACCCCCCCCTCTCTCCCCTCTCTCAGGTAGGGTTTCCGGTGATAGGCATCTACCCAGGTACTCCACCATCATTTCCTCTCCCCTCTTTCCTTCCTTCCTCCTCCTCCTCCTCTACTCACGGACCCTCTTCCCCTCACCAAACAAGGGGACACTGTGGAAGGAGAGAAGGGGATATTATTATTTTTTTTTACCCTTTAACTCGTTACATGAACCTCCTTTTCCCCTCTCTCCCTCACTTTCCTTCATCTCTTTCCCCTCACTTTCCTCCATTTACCTGTATCTCCCCACCTCCTCTCTCTCTCTCTCTCCCTCTCTCTCTCTCTCTCTCAATCATCCTCCATCACGCCTCCCCTCTCTCTCAATCTTCCTCCATCTCTCTCTCTCTCATCATTTCTTTATCTCCCTCCATCACACCCTCTCTCTCAATCTCCCTCCATCACGCTCGACGCCTCATACACACACTTTCTCTCTCCCTCTCTCTCACAATACACCTCTCCCCTCTTTCATTTATTCCTACTCCCCTCCGTTACTCCCCTTCACCGTCGAACCAAGAGAGAGAGAGAGAGAGAGAGAGAGAGACTAACCCATCACCCTTGCTTTCATCTCCTCCCCGTCATTATGGTGTTGCCCCGCCGCTCCCGACATCCCATTTACCTCCACTCAGGTAGCCGACAAAAGGGAGGGAAGGGTGGGAGAAAGGAAGGAAGGAAGGAAGGACGGAATGAAGGAGGGAGAGGGAAGGATGGAAGTAGATGGAATGTTTGAATCTCAGTCTACAAGAATCTCCCTGAGCTTCATCATTCACCTGTAGCAGTAATAGTAGTAGTAATAATAGTAATATTGGTAGTAATAATAATAGTAGTAGTAGTAGCCTGGTTAACTACGTTACCGATACGGGCAAATGGCTTCAGTCTTAATAAACAAGATTTTACAAAGGCCAATGCTCTAAGGTACGGTAGACCAGTAGAAGGTTTGCCCTCCCAATGCGTGTGTGGCTCTTCCTATGACGTCGACCACGCCATGGTGTGCAAGAAAGGGGGCTTCATATGCATGAGGCATGACGAAGTAAGGGATCTCACAGCAAATATGTTGAAGGAAATATGTCATGATGTCAGGGTAGAACCGATGCTTCTTCGCCAGACTCGCGGAGGTGCTATCCGAACAGAAGCAGCAGCCCAGAAATTATGTTACAGCCTGGATGAGATGTCGACTGTCCTTCTCTCTCCTTAGGACCGCTTTGTTCTGCCTCATGGGAACGAGAGCATCGGCCCCAAAGGCGACAACAGTTGCAGATATTGACTACGAGGCTACAGTCACTGAATGCCGCATAGATAGTCGGCTCAACTAACTCAACACAGCTAGGATAGCTACTGATGTATTACGATATTTAATTTTAAGGTAATAAAATGGCGGCGAAGGTGAGGCCACGTAAAAAAAAAATAGTAGTAGTAGTTTAAGGTGGGTAATCTATCTACGAGTTCCCCTCTTTTCTTCCTCCCCTCATCTCTCTTGTTCTCTTCCCCTCACCACTTCCTCCCCTCTTCTTTAGTTTTCTCACCTCCTCCTGTATTTCCTCTCACCTCTTTCCCCCTCACCTCTCTCTTCCCCATCTCCCTCACCACCTCCCCCCTCTCTTCATCTCACCACCCCTCTCCCGCCCCTCTAAATCCTTCCCCTATCTCCCTCACCACCTCCCCTCTCTCCCCTCATCTCCCCTTTGCTTAATCAGTAACGTGGCATTCAGCTCGGCAGATGACAACAATAAGAACGGCGTCTGTCTGAATGAACTCAGTGAGAGGGACAGTTCTTGGGTTTAGTCATTTACCTACCCTCGCTATCTTAATACCTCACATAATGCAAAGGAAGGTGAGGTGAGGTGAGGTAAGGTGAGGTGAGGTGAGGCGAGGCGAGGTGAGGTCCGTTTGCGAGTTGCTTAGGTCGATTAATTAAAATCTCCAGATAATAGATTAATAACGCACACACACACACACACACACACACACACACACACACACACACACACATCTATTACATCAAATCTCCTTTGTTTTACACATGGCCCTCGCATATAACCGTATCCCATGTCCGTCTGTATCTTTGTCTCAACTTGGACACAGTCATATCCCATGTCTAGTCCCCGTTTCCTATTTCCCTTTTAGAGACTCGGAGGTGGGGAGGAGGTGAGGAGGTGGGAGATTGGGGGAGGGAGGGAGGGAGGAGGGAGGAGGAGGATTTTATGTATTCAGTTGTATCTGTTCATAAACCCATTTCTATTTCACTTCAGGAGTTTATGTAAATTAGTTGAGTTTCTTTTTTTTTGTGTGTCTGCCCATTCAACTCCTCCCCCCATTTCCTATTTGTTTCCGGGGGTGATGGGGGGGTGAGGGCGGTGATGGGGGTTGAGGGAGGAGTGAGGGAGGGGAGAGGTGTAATGATATGGAGGGTAAGGGAGGAATGGTAAGGGTGAGACGGTATGGGTAAGGATGAGGGTGAGAGGGGGGGAGAGGGGGGGATCTCTCTCACTCTTAGACGGGTTATTCCATTACCCATATCTCTTCAGGTGTCTAACTTAATCCTCGATTTTCAACCATTTCTGTTTGCGTTTCAGGTGTTATCCTAATTGTGGGAGGGGGGAGGGGGGAGGAATACCTATATAGCTTTTCACAATTTAATGTCATATTTCATTCAGTCTCCTGGTGATGGGAGGGAGGAACAGGCAGGGGGGTACTGGCAGGGAGGAAGAAGAGAGAGAGATATTATCCTATTACATAACCATCTCCCTATTTCGTATCCCATTTCTACCCCTTTCTTGTTTATTATATGCGTAAGCTTCTCCCATTTCTTGAGCACTCTGAGGGTTCCTGTTCATAGCCGCATCCAACAATCTCTCTCTCTCTCTCTCTCTCTCTCTCTCAACATGGGCCCTAGATCCTGAGCTTAATTTTCAGTAGTTTCGTGTACACAGTTCTACCCATATCCTGTTCCATTTCCCCTTACTTTGGGAGGGGAATATGGAAGGGGGGAATGATGTGGGAGAGGTAAGGGTGGGGTCTGGTGTGAGGGGAGGGAGATGAGGGGTGAGGGAGATGAGGGGAGAAGATGAGGGGAAAAGATGAGGGTGTGTACTCATTTATACCCAAATCTGCCCTTAAATTCTTCCTCCGTTTTCTTTTATTTCTTCCTCCTTATTTCCAAAATTTATCACATATTCTCTCTCTGTCTGTCTGTCTTTCTTTCTATCGACCTTCATCACATTTCTCAGTCCATTTCCCTTCTTTCACGGCGTGTCTCTTCCCATCCTTTATAACATTTCCTGCCCCACTTCCTCCATTACTACCCACACCCCCACCACACCCCTTATGCCACCTCATCGCAGTCTACTTTATTCTCCACCAATTCTCTTTCGACTTTACTTATGCACACCATCATCAAGTTTTCTGCCTCATTTTCTCCTTATGGTCTTACCTCCCTTGTTATCATATTTCTCACACACTCTCTGTGTGTGTGTGTGTGTGTCTTATTGTTTCCATCTTGTTTTACTTCTGTTGGTTCCATTTCCCTGTCATCATATTTTCTCTCTCTCTCTCCCTCCTAGCCGTTTTCTCCTCTTTTCCCCAATTACCAACTACGTCTATTGCAGTCTTAACCAATTCCTCTCTCTCTCTCTCCTTGCCGTTTTCCCCTCCTCTCTTCCCCAATTACTAACCGCGTCCTTTGTTCAGCCTACACCCATTCCTAGTCTAACTCCCATGGCACCATCGGCCAGTTCCACTACCTGGTCCACCCGTACCAGCCATCGCCTCTCCCAACACCGTCACTCTCCATTCACATGCAAATTCCTTTTCTATTTCGTCCCAAGGAAACGTGTGCCTGGTTGTATCTTTTTTTTTTTCCATTTTGCTGCCTCGGTTGCCTAGACTTCAGAAGTGCTAATTCCTAGAACACACGCGAAATGAACCTCCCATCTCACCTCCTGCCCCGCCTTCTGCACTAGCCCCTTCTCCGACCCGTCCCTAGCCTCGTCCCTGACCGGCCCCTAGCCCCTCCGGAAGCTGTGGCTGGCTGTGTAGAATTTCTTGAGGTTCCCCAACGGCCGTCAAGATCGTTTTCTGTTCTTCATCGCCGCCCAACTAAACCAGCCAACCTAGTTCCTACTTCGTCTGTGAGGGGTTTTAATGCGCAGTCTTGGTGGGGGATTTACACACCTGAACTTATTGAGTGGGGAGGGTATACACACCTGAACTTACTGAGAGAGGGGGGATTTACACACCTGAACTTATTGAGAGAGGGGATTTACACACCTGAACTTATTGAGAGAGGGGGATTTACACACCTGAACTTATTGAGAGTGGGGGTGATTTACATAAGTGAATTTATTGAGAGAGAGAGAGAGAGAGAGAGAGAGAGAGAGAGAGAGAGAGAGATCCTTCAACAGAAAACAAAAACAAATGACGGCGAAAAAAAAATAAACTAAAGAACAAGAGTGTGTGTCTCCCCGGGTCATAAGAAACCAAAACAAACAAAAACAAAAGAGGATCGGGCGAGGGCCTCCGGACACCACCTCGAGACAAAAGACAATCGTCGGCACCGTCTTGAGCTCGTCATCTGATCCTCCTCCTGACGACGTGTTGCACCACCGAGGGTAAACACGTATTAATGTAACCCAAAGACGATGACGTGTGGATGACGTGTGGATGACGTTTGTGATGACGTGTATGAACTGATGAGATTGTGAAAGGCGTTTATAAGTATTGTGTGTGTGTGTGTGTGTGTGTGTGTGTGTGTGTGTGTGTGTGTGTGTGTGTGTGTGTGTGTGTGTGTGTGTATGTGTGTGTGTGTGTGTGTGTGTGTGTGTGTGTGTGTGTGTATAGAGAGGAAGAGGGGGGGAGGAGGCGTAGACCCTAATTCTGAAACCTAACTCGGAATTAATCAGCGAAACTTGGAATTAGTCAGGGGAATGGGTGGTGGTTTTACTGGGGTAGATGGGGTTGCTGGGGAGGTGGAGGAGGGGGGGTAAAACTCGACACAATGAGATCACACACACACACACACACACACACACACACACACACACACACACACACACACACACACACACACACACACACACACCTCCTGCAGACTGGCAATTAACTAGTACTAAAGATCAAGAGGAAACTTCTAACTGGGTAATCAAGATACTTGTGAGCTCTCCTCTCACTCACTCTTTCTCCCTCTCTTCTCCCTCCTCACTCACTCTTCCTTCTCTCCCTCTCTCACTCAATCTTTCTCCCTCACTCAATCTCACTCTTCCTTTCCTCTCCCTCTCACTCACTCTTCCCTCCTCTCACTCTTTCCTCCTTCCCTCCTTTCATTACTCTCCTCAATCGTTCTTCCTATCCTTTCTCCACTCTCCTCTTTCATCTCTCCTTTCTCTCGCTCCTTTCTCATTTTCTCCTTCCACACTTTTAATCCTCCCTCCATCTCTCCTATCCTCTCATCAGACCTGCCCTTACCACCTCTTTTTTTTTCAATACTTTTTTCTCATTCCTCTTTCTCCTCCCCCCTCTTCCTCTTCATTCTCCTTCTTTCTATGCTTCTCCACCTCCTTACTATTCTTTCTATCTAGCTTCTTCTTCCCTCCCATTTCTTCTTCTGCTTCTCCTCCATCATCTCCACCACCACCACCCCATCACTACCATCATCACTACCAGCACCTTGAACCCTAGCTAGCGTGGCCTCGCATCAGGCTATGAATCAAGTCCAAATTAAGGGCAAGGGGAAGGGGGGCAAGGGGGGGCAGGGGTAAGGGGGGTAAGGAGAAGGGGGCCTGGGGGGGAGTTGTACCCTCATTACCCCAGCTAATGTATCTGCTGTTGCTATAAATACCTACAATTACACAGCATTACCACCACCACTACTCAATAACATAAACATAATGTCTGGTAGGGGTGGGTAGGGATGGGGGTGGGGTGGGTGGGGTGGATGTGGTGGGAGGAGCTGTATCCAATTCTCAAAGATGCTTAAGTGAGGTGCCATCAGGGTACAGTCTCTTGGTGCAAATGACGCCATATTTGTCTGTGGGAAAATAGTTAGGGAAATATCTGGGGAAATGGCAAGGTTCCTTACACTTACTTACTTACTTCCTTCCTCCTTCCCTTCCTCTCTTCCTTCTTCCTTTCTTCACACCCCCAAGACGTCACCTGTTACACCTCACTCACCTGTGGAAGAAAAACACAGTATTATTAAGTCATTTAATTTATAAACATCTATTATAAAAAAGAAAATCGCAGAAGATTAGCAACTTCGAGGTTAGGTTAGTTTAGGTTAGCTAGTTGGTCTAGCATTAGGCTTGGTGGTTAGGTTGTAGGCTTGGTGTTGGTTAGCATTAGGCTTGTAGTTTAGTTTGTGTTGTATTAGGCTTGGTGGTTAGGTTAATTAGGCGTAGTTTAGTTGTTAGTTAGCATTAGATTGGTAGGTTAGGTTGATCGATCATATATATATTAACAAGAGTACAACTTATCAGTTAAAAGCATTATAGATTATAAGACTTTAATTAATGATAATAAATACTATTAAACCTATAAACAAAGTACATATTAATGCATTATATATAGCACATATTATGATCTACCTAATATGCGGTTTAAATAGTGATATATTATGGGATAAAGTTTAAAACATATCTCACAGTGGGTGTTGAGAGAGAGAGAGAGAGAGAGAGAGAGAGAGACTGACTAGCACTGTCTTCATGTTGTTCCGCCATCTATCACCACACCCAAGGCACCAATTGTTTACACTACAGATTGACACCCTGAGCACCGACACACACTACACAATATACACACACACACACACACACACACACACACACACACACACGTGACACACGCACGCACGCACACACACGCGCACACACACATACACACACACACGCGCACACACACACACACACACACACACAATGCACGCACACTTGAGGGATGTGTTGTGATGTGTAAGACCTGATGATTATATTAACCTAGCACTCAATACCTTCCCTTTCCTTCCATCTTAACTGATCTTCCTTTATTTTCCTTTCTCTTCCTTTCACTCACCCCTTTTCCTTCCTGCCAGCCAGCCAGCCTCAGCTCACCCAGGGAATGAGGGAGGGAAGGGAGGAGGGAGGGGAAGGGGGAGGAGGAGGGGGGAGGGAGGGGAGGGGAGGGAGGGGAGGAGAGGAGGAGGGAGGAGGGGAGGGGGGGGGGGGGGGGGGGGGGGGGGGGGGGGGGGGGGGGGGGGGGGGGGGGGGGGGGGGGGGGGGGGGGGGGGGGAGACGACCAGATAAGTTCTGAAAGCTTCATTAGTGGGTCCCTGTGTAATACTTTGAGACTCACACTACTACACCTAGCAACAGTACCATGACACCACTCCTCTACACCCCTACACCTGCTACACCTCAATTCCCTTCACCTATACACCTCCAACACTAAGTACATTTAACACGACACTTCTCTTCATGTGTACTCATCCCCCCTGACTCTCCTCCCATTACCCACTGACCTGCTGTCTCCTCCTCCTCTGTCTGTCTCTCTTCCTACCTCTGTCTCTCTTTCCATCCTTACTCTCCTCTTTTCCTTCCTCCTGACATGCCTCCCTTCTTCTTCTTTCTTCTTCATTCTTATTCCATTCTCTTTCTCTCTCCCTATTGATTACTTTCTTCTCACTCCCTTTCTTCCCCTTTTTCTTTCTTTCTCTTACCCTTCTCCTCACCCTCCTTTTCCCCCTCACCCCATGTCAGGGTTTGTGTCATTTCTTTCATCAATTTATTTCTCATTTTCATTTTCTCTTCTAATTACTTCCTCCTTCCCCCTCTCTCTCTCCTTCTTCTCATTCCATTCTCTTCCCTTATCCTCCCTCTCCTTCCTTATTCATTCCTTCCCTCCCTCCTACCTGCACCCATAATGCCCACATTAACCTCACCTCCTCTCCTCCTCCTCCACCTCTCTCTATCTGGCTTCCTTTTACATCTCCTATACTGAGTACTTTTATTTGTCCACTTTCTCTTCATCTGCCATTTTTCAGACCATTCGGAAAAATTTGTTTAGATTCTTCCTGTAGTTTTTGCTGAGTCTCGTCAGATTTAATAACACGTCCTATTTTGTGTCATCGTTAAATTTACTTATGTTGCTGTCTGTGCTGATATCTATGTCGTTTATGGTATATAATAAATAATAATGGTCTAAGTATTGAGCCTTGGGGAACCTCAATTGTGACGTTGTTAATGGGACTTAGTG
>NW_024735554.1:5302663-5305163 GCF_018991925.1 Homarus americanus
CTCCCTGTCATCCACCCTCCCTCCTGCACCACACCCTCTCATCCAGCACCCCTCCCTCCCCACCATCCCAGCACCCGTCATCCAGCACCCTCCCTCCAGTCATCCAGCACCCTCCCCATCATCCAGCACCCTGTCATCCAGCACCACTCTCCCGTCATCCAGCACCACCTCCCTCCCTGCATCCACACCTCTCATCCAGCACCACTCCTCCCGTCATCCAGCACTCCTCTCATCCAGCACCCTCCTCCTGCATCCAGCACCACCCTCCCTCATCCAGCACCCCTCTCATCCAGCACCACACCTCCCACATCCAGCACCACACCTCCCCATCCAGCACCCCTGCATCCAGCACCTCCCTCCTGCATCCAGCACCATACCTCCCTGCATCCAGCCCTGTCATCCAGCACCCCTCCCTTGTGTGCTGGTGATAGTGTTAGAAGAACTGTTGGTTGAGGACCCTGTTTGAGTGCGCTGCATGAGGTAAGCTGTTGGTGTGTGTATGTGTTAGTGGCTGGGGTGGTGCTGTTGGTTATGGGGAGGAATTGAGGCGTGGGGGGTGGAGGCTGTTGGTGGTGGGGAGGAGCCTGTTGGAGTGCTGTTGGGGGAGGTGGAGAGGCTGTTGGTGGTGGGGAGGAGCCTGTTGGAGTGCTGGGGGAGGTGGAGAGGCTGTTGGTGGGGTGAGATACTGTTAGAAGTGTGAGATTGCTGGGTGTGTGTTTGTTTAAGTGTGTGAGATTGATGTGTTGAGGGTATTGGAAGAGATGCTATATGTTAGGACACTACATGGAGAGACTGTAGTAATGTAGAAACTGTCGCTTAGGTATTTGTGAGACATGGGTAAGACAAGTATGTTAAGGTAAGACATGGGCAGACACCATCCTGGGGTATCTGATTTATTCACATAAACAATTAGAATTGTTTTGCTATGTGTCCTGCCATGGGAAATAATTTGAAACTCAGGTGAGAATGGACGTTGGGGATTATAATGTTTTCTGTTGATAAATCCTGGCACTCAGTGTTAGTGTAATGGTGACTGCTGGTTGATCTTTGGAGTGCCAGATGATTTAATGATGTGCAGGGTGTGGGGTGTAAGTAAGGTCAAGTAGTCCTCGTGGAGCTGATCACAGGGTCATGTTAGAGGTGACCCGCGGACTGTCACCAGAGACCATTTGGGGGAACCTTACGTCCGTCTCGGTGTGTGACCAATGGAGGACCTCCGTGTGTCTCAGTTTATCAAGTCTGAGGCTGTGAACGAGGCGACGCTGGGAACAACCTGCGGCGGTCACCACTGGTTGTGATGGAGTTGTAATAATAATAACACTTGTGGTGGCAACAGTTGTGTGGTAACAAGCACCAAATCCCGCCGAGGGCGTCACAAAACCTCCCTGAAGTTGGTACATTACTCGAGGGGCTGAGGGCTTCCCTGCACGTGACCTGCACGTGCTGGGGAGGCACACGCGCGTGTACCACCACCCGCACTCTCGTCAGTGCCTCCTCCTCTCTTGTTGGGAGGTTGTTGTGACCAATGTATTTAGTGGGCGGGAGGCGGGGGGAGGTCGGGGTCGGAGGCCGGGGCAGGAGGCCTTGGCGGGAGGCCGGGAAGCCGCTGGTTATCGCTCGTAAAATTATGTCGGTGAAGGGAACGACCACTTGCTGGTGCCTCGTCTCCCTTCAGAGGAGAAGGGGACGTCGGCGACCCCGCGGAGGGAACAGGGATCTGTAAGGGAGGGGACGGGAGTATCTGCCCCCCCCCCCCCGCAGGAGGAGGGGGTCTCCAAGATAAGGGCAGGGGGCTTAGGCTTCCCCCTGCAGAAACTTGGGATATCAAGGGGGAGTGAAATGAACATCTTCGGTCGCCTGGAGAAGTTGAGGACTTGAAGGTAAGGGGAGGGGGACATCTGCGGCCGCCTGGGAGGGAGGTCAGTAATCCCGGGGTGGCAGTGGCGGCGTCCAGGGACAGGGGTAATGGTCGTGTTGTTCAGGAGGTGTCGCTTACTAGTGGCGGGGTGCACCTGCTGGCCACTGACGACGACGTATTATCATTGACGAACACTGTATGCTGGCTGTGTCGGTGTTGTCTGTCTCCTGACCTCCAACAGACCCCCACAGACACCCACAGACACCCACAGACCCCCACAGACACCCACAGACCCCCACAGACAGACAATATGACCACAGACGACACTAGGAGATGAAGACTGCCATAAACACATTCTCTTCTTCTCCTTCTCCCTCATCCACGTCTCTCTCACCATTTTCTCTCCCTTCCTCCTCCTCCTCCACAACGAAGAAAAC
This sequence comes from Homarus americanus, assembly GCF_018991925.1. Taxonomy (NCBI): domain Eukaryota; kingdom Metazoa; phylum Arthropoda; class Malacostraca; order Decapoda; family Nephropidae; genus Homarus; species Homarus americanus. The sequence continues at coordinate 5,304,959 of NW_024735554.1, forward strand.
GTCAGTAACATCTACGCCACCACACCATGCAGCCAGCCACACCACCACACCATGCAGCCAGCCACACCACCACACCATGCAGCCAGCCACACCACCACACCATGCAGCCAGCCACACCACCACACCACCACACCATGCAGCCAGCCACACCACCACACCATCACACCACCACCAGGAAATAAAAGACCATCATTGTCGTTATTAT
>NW_024735554.1:5310163-5367663 GCF_018991925.1 Homarus americanus
GGGGAGATGGGGTTCAAAAGACTTAGATGGGGAGAGAAAAGGGAGAAGAGGAGGAAGGAGGGAGAGGAATGCCAAGAGGGGGAGGAAAGTTTACGGGGATATCCAGGGTAAGGGGAGACGGGGGGAGAAAGGGAGAATAGGATGTCTCTCTCCCCTCTCTCCACCACCTCCTCCCCTCACACGTTAACTAAACACCCACGTCTCTACAAGTGAGGAACACACTCAGTAAAATCGCCTCCCAAATTAAATCTTGTTTCCACCTCATTTCCCCTCTGTTGCCGGGGTGAGGGGAGTTACCCACTTCTCCCCACTCCCCTCATAAGCTCCCCCCGTCTCTCTCTCTCTCTCCATTTCCTTCATCATATTTCTTCTATCTTTATTTCCCTTTTTACCTCCCTCTCCTCCCTTCCTTCCATCTCTTCTCTCCTATCGTCCCTCCCATCCCCTCCCTTCCCTCGTCCCTCACTCCCCTCCCTTCCCTCGTCCCTCACTCCCTCCCTTCCCTCGTCCCTCACTCCCTCCCTTCCCTCACTCCCTCCCTTCCCTCCTTCCCTCGTCCTCACTCCCCTCCCTTCCCTCATCCCTCCTCCCCTCCCCCCTCGTCCCTCCTCCCCTCCCCTTCCCTCGTCCCCTCACTCCCCTCCCTTCCCTCGTCCCTCCCATCCCCTCCCTTCCCTCGTCCTCCTCCCTCCCTTCCCTCGTCCCCTCCTCCCCTCCCTTCCCTCGTCCCCTCACTCCCCCCTCCCCTTCCTCCTCCCCTCCACTTCCCTCGTCTCCTCCCTCCCTTCCCTCGTCCTCCTCCCTCCCCCCTCCCTCATCCCTCCCTTCCCTCGTCCTCTCCTCCTCCCTTCCCTCTGTCCCTCCCCTCACTCCCCTCCCTTCCCTCCTCGTCCCTCACTCCCCTCCTTCCCTCGTCCCTCCTCCTCCCTTCCCCTCGTCCCTCACTCCCTCTCCCTCCCTCATCCCTCCTCCCCTCCCCTCCCTCGTCCCTCCTCCCCTCCCTTCCCTCGTCCCCTCCTCCTCCCTCCCTCGTCCCTCGTCCCTCCTCCCCTCCTCCTCCCCTCCCTTCCCTCCCTCCTCCCTCGTCCCCTCCTCCCCTCCCTTCCCTCGTCCCTCCTCCCCCTCCTTCCCTCGTCCCTCACTCCCCTCCCTTCCTCGTCCCTCCTCCCTCCCTTCCCTCGTCCCTCCTCCTCCCTTCCCTCGTCCTCCTCCCCTCCCTTCCCTCTCGTCCCTCCTCCTCCCTTCCCTCGTCCCTCCGTCCCTCCTCCCCTCCCTTCCCTCGTCCCTCCCTTCCCTCCCGTCCCTCCTCCTCTCGTCTCTCCCCTCGAGGCGTGAAAGATGTAGTTAAGATAACAATTATCTCTTCATTACCCGCCCTCCCTATCTCATCCCGCACATCATTGGCTGCTCTATTTTGGTGGCTTACCCGTCCATCCCGCCCCCCCCCTCCCTTCCCTCCTCTTCCTTCTCCTCTTCTTCTTCCTCCACCTCCTCTTCCCTCTTCCTCTGGTCTTCAACACTGTCCTGCCCTCTTCTCCCTTTCTACCTTCCTCTTCCTCCTCCTCCCTCTCTTTTTCTCCCTCTTCCTCCCCCTCTCTTCTTCCTTCTCCTCCTCCTCTTCCTGCCATCTCCAACGCTGTCTCTCCGCCATTATCTCCACCACTGTTCAGGTCCTCTCCACCATTATCTCCCACCACCTGTTCAGGTCCTCTCCCTACATTCATCTCCACCACTGTTCCAGGTCCTCTCCTGCATTATCTCCACCACTGTTCAGGTCCTCTCCGCCATTATCTCCACCACTGTTCAGGTCCTCTCCGCCATTATCTCCACCACTGTTCAGGTCCTCTCCACCATTATCTCCAACTCGTGTCTTTGGTTGTCTAGAAATGGCGTTTAAATCCATCCATCCATCCTACACCACTCCACCCTCATCCTCCACTCCACCCACCCACTCCCCCACCCAGCCCACCCAGCCCACCCTCGTTTGTCTCCTCCAGGTGTCTCCATCGCCGTCTCCAACATTATCTCTAGCTTCGTCTCACACATTGTCTTCAGGGGGCGAGATTCAAGTCTAAAGGGGGATTTATAAGTGGGCGGGGTGGGCGGGAGGCTCAATAGTGGGCGGGAGGTTCAATAGTGGGCGGAAGGTTCAATAGTGGGCGGGAGGTTCAATAGTGGGAGGAAGGTTCAATAGTGGGCGGGAGGTTCAATAGTGGGTGGAGCTTAACATTAGGCGGCGCTCAAAATGTGGGTGGAGTCTAAAAGGAAGCGGAAGTTAAAATTGGGCGGGGCTCAAAAGTAGGCGGGGTTCAGGCGTAGGCGGAGCGGAGTATCTCACACACACAGCCCGAGAGCAGGATTGAGCACGCGCCGTAGCATCCTTCCCCCTCCCCGTGGCGCTCTCACTGGCCTTATGCTCTATCCGAATTTGAGCCCTTTGAGCATATAGTCTCTGAGTTTAATAAAGTTATGATCCCAACTATCTGAGTTACTTGAGCTTAATTTCTGGGCTCCTCAATATGTCAGTTTTTCCTAATTTCTAAACCACTCCCTGAGATTAGGTTCATTGAGTGAGCCTAGTTTTTGTGCTTAATGATCTTAGTCTATGAGATGATGTGTCATAATTTCGTAGATTCACTGAGATTAAGATACCAGTGATCCCAGTTATTTAAGCTCATTAATCCTATGATCGTAGTCGACGAGTTCATTATTTTCCTCCTTCCTTGAGATCCGAGACAATGTGAGCTTATTTTTTAGATGAGCCCAGTCCTCAACTGAGCTCAACACCCGAGAAAGATTGTTAATGAGCCCAATATAACCCAGCTGTCACACGATCCCAGCCCCTAAACTCAATCATTACGTGAGCTTAGCCTGCGAGCGAGTCTAAATTCTGAGCCCAATCTTTTAACCTTACCCTGGACGATGACCTAGACGAGCTCAGTATCTAAGCTCAGTCCTCGTGTGAGCTTAGTCCCCACGTGAGCTTAGTATGTGAGCTTAGCGGGACCTGATTTCTGATCTTAGGTGGATGATAGATGACCCGGAACCCGAGGCTGGTCCACCGCCACCACAGGTCTTGACAATGTTGTGTTATGAAAGGGAGGGAGGGAAGGGAGAGGAGGAGGGGTGAAGGGAGGAGGGAGAGGAGGGAGGGAGGATTGGCCGCCATAAATATGCAGATCTCTTTGGCCGAGGTGACATAATTGAGGCTAAACTCTGGAGGGAGGGAGGGAGGAGGAGAGGAAGAGAAGTGGGATGGAGGAGACAGGAGTGGTGGAAGGGGGGAAGAGTGGAAGAGAAGGGAGTGTGGCAAAGTGGGAAGGGCGAGAGTAGATTGAAGACGGGGAAGGAGGAAATGAGAGGAGGAGAGAATGAGGGTAATAAGGAGGTAAAAGATGAGGAAAACTAGACTGTAGGAAATGGAAGAGGAAGTGAATGGGAAGAGAGGAGAGAGAGAGATGAAAGGAGAGGGAAAGAGGGAGGAGGAAGTATCGAGGTGGGATGGAGACGGAAGGTCTAAGGTGTGAGTGGATGTAAATGGAGGAGGAAGAGGGGCAGCAGGGAGGAGGAGGGAGAGGGGAGGGAGAGGGGCGGGAAGGAGGGAGGAGGAGGGCAGGGGGAGGAGGAAGGGGAGAGAAAGGAGGAGGGCAGGGGGAGGAGGAGAGAGGAAGAAAGAGAAGGAGGAGGAAGAAGAAGAGGAGGATAGGACGAAGGTTAAAAAAAGAAGAGAGACACACACCCTATCCTTCTCACCGACACAACCATCCTATAATCCTACTCGTGGACTTGGAGGACCTCTATCTCCATCCTGCCGACGGACACACCAGCCTAATCCTTCCTAAACGATTTTAATCCTAATATTTCCAAAGGACTCCCAGCCCAAAGTCCTTCTAAGTCTGTAAGGAGTCACTGTTGACATGTTCCTTTGATTTGTTAAGTTGACATTGATGTTATTGTGGGTGTTTGGGGAAGGACTCTTATTCCCTTCCTTCCTTCTCTCTCCTTCCTTCCTTCTCTCTCTCCTTTCAATCCATCGTCCTGTACCTTCCCCTCCCTCACCTTCCTCCCTACCCCTTCCCTCCCCCTTACCCCTTCCCTCCTACCCCTCTCCCCCCCCAAAGTTCTGACAGGGGCCCTAGCCTCCTCCCCGCCATCAATACTTTTAAATCCCGATTTTTGGTCAACAAGAATCGTACTGCCCCCCCCTCCCCCTCTCCCCTACCCCCTTTACTCTCTATACTCCCTTCCCTTTGTCCTCCCTTTCCTCCTCTACCCTCATGTCTTCCCCTTATCCACCTATCCTTCCCCCTCCTTGTCCTCCCCCTCCCCTTCCCCTCCTTATACAGATACCGGGCATCCCTAATCGCGTCTGAGATACAGCAACTATATTTACATCATTGTTAGCAAGTAAATGATAGCGTGAAAGAACAAGGTAGGATTGGGAAGGTTATACCATTGAATCATAGTAAGGGGAAGGGGAGGAAAGAAAGGAGGGGAGGAAAAGAAGGGGGATCAATAAGATCATCTCATCAACATATACGCCCCTTCTCCCCTTCATCTTAGTACTTCTCATCACCCCCCCACCTCCTCTAAGTCTTCCCCCATCCTCCTCACCTCCCCTGCCCCCCACAGTCAACAGCGTAACAAAGGCCGAGTCAACACAACAGTGCTGTGTTTAGAGCACAATAATTGGTACTACACAGTGTTGCCAGCGCCGCCTCTGACCACCACTACTCCTCTCCTCTCCGCTTAACTTGGTAATACTTCCCTTAGTCTCTCTTCCATTAACCTGTGAGTCTTTAATTAGTCTTAGTTATTTAGATTGTTAATTAGTCTTTAAATGAGAGGTTAGACTTATAAAAACGACGTTAGAGTTATATATTAAAACAATAACGACAGTAATTTGTTGTTTAGGACGAATAAGACTAATCATTATGTGGTATTTCTCAAGGTGTATTAATCACTCTGAACTCAACCACGGGAACACTTCAACAAACACTTCAATTTACACTTCAGATACCTTATACTTCACCCCAAACTAACACTTCAATAAACACTTCAATTATCTTCGTCTACACAACAAGCTAACACTTCAACAAACACTTCACCTACCACACACTTCACCAAACACTTCACCTACCACACACTTCAACAAACACTTCAACTACCACACACACTTCAACAAACACTTCAACTACCACCACTTCACTACACACTTCTATTCAACACTCTCACACTAACCACTTCACAGCCGACCCTGAGACTCCTGTCATCGTGGGACCTTAGCAGTGGTGGATCATCTCCGGCAGTGTATGGGGCAGGATAACCACCGTGTATTACCTATGTTGGATTATGGGGGGGTGGTGAATACTCTCTCTCTCTCTCTCTCTCTCTCTCTCTCTCTCTCTCTCTCACGATTTGATGCGAAGTCAATGCAGGAGGGAGTGAAAGTGAGGAAAAGGTGAATGATAACGAAGGAAATAGAGAAGTATGGAAGGAGGGAAGCCAAAGTCAACGATTTGGGTTGGGAGGAGGAGGTAGGGAGAAGATAGGTAGGGGTATGTAGGATGTGAGGGGAAGAGGAGTGGAGAAACAGAAAGGGAAGGGGGAGGAGGAGAGGTAGGGGAGGGGGCTGGAGTGAACATTGTGCCCTGAATTATGTAATGGACCAACGGGAAAAATACAATAATGTCAGGGTCAGAATCAAGCTCACAATAATATCTTGTTGTCTAATTTGGGGATTTACATAATACAGGTTTTATTAATTGACAGAGGCCAGGGGTGGAGGGGGTGAGGAGGTAGGGTGAAGGAGGGAGAGGAGGGGGTGAGATGGTGTAAGTAGAGGGTGAATGGAGGAGGGAAAGATGGGTGAGGAGGTGTGGGAAGATGGTTGTTGCTGTTATACATATATATACACACTGTTGGGGGAGGGCAGGGGGAGTTAGGGAAGGGGCGGGAGGGGCAGGGGGAGGGTAGGAGGGGGGTAGTGAGATAAGTCCTAATCTACTCCTACCATACAAACCAAACATACAGACATATACACCACATGATTTATATATACACATTACTGAGTGTGTCTTTAAACGACCTCTTGTATACATCGAGGTCAAATGTATATTAATAACCTAAACTAAACTATATAAATTTAATTAACCCAAAAATATTACGGATTATCCTACGTGTTTACATCTAATCATAATTACGTGGCTATAATACTAATTAATTAAACAAGTGTGTGTGTGTGTGTGTGTGTGTAATAATAATAATAATAATTAACGGTTTATTGAAAGAGCTTGGCAGACAGAAGGCTGAAAATATACAGTTACATATTTGGGGAATGGGTTACGAATTACAAATAATATAAAAGTAACATAAGTGATACAAATAAGATATATAATAACTAGATGGGGAAAAGCTCAAACTACAGTGCATTTCAACATAGTGACAGTGCAAGGAGTAGTGTTTACTGGGAGTGAATACACTGGTTTATTACAGGTTATGATAATTTTTACAATGGTTGGGACTGGGCTGTTCTTATAGCGATCAGTTCGTGCACGTATGGGCTGGATGCGGTTGTGGTGTCGAACAGCAATTCTCGGACAAGGGATCTCAGGCGGTAGTAGGAGCCGGTGTCGAGGATGGTGTGTGTGTTGAGGTCAGTAGGTGTGTGTTAAGGCTAGTAGATTGTGAGAGTGAGTGTGTGGTGAGTGTGTGTGTGAGTATGTGAGTGTGTGTGTGAAAATAATAATAAAAAAGTGACAAAAATATATAACGTAAAAACAAAAATAAAAAAAATCCTAGAAATTAAAATATATTAAATAAACGAGCCACCACCATCATCACCCTCCACCATCACCACCACCTCCACCATCACCACCAACACCATTCTGCGCCACTCTGTTTACTATATACAGGTGACCAAAAACCCTACATTCGTGAGTCAGGATAACATTAAGCCTCCATTATTCACTATCATAAGACGCGACCAAGGTGAGAGAGAGAGAGAGAGAGAGAGAGAGAGGCAAGCACCACCACCACAAATGACTAACAACTACATCCAGTTTTCTCGGGCGGTAAGGGGGAGGGAGGGGAGGGAGGCCTTATATGGTTTTGGACATGATAGGATAAGGTACAGTCACCCCTTACACCGTCACCAGTACCTCGTCTTCGTCATCCCAGACTCCAATACGTATCTCTTTATGACACGGACTAATGAACAGTTGCGCTCTAATTTTCACATCATTTCGCTGTTTATCAATGGCTTTCGTACGATGCCTTGACGAATGATTAAATGGACATAGGGGAGGGGGAGGAGGGTGAGGGAGGAGGGGTGAGGGAGGAGGGGTGAGGGGTGTACGGCATTGAACCATATAGTGAATAATAAAATATATCTTTGTGCATTTGGTGGTTGGGGAGGGGGGCTGGTGGGGGAAGAGGAGAGGAGGAGGAAGAGGAAGGACATGTTAGTCTAAAACACTCCCAATTTAATTCTCCTTGATATGCTTTCCTCCTTGGCCCAGTCTAGCATGACAAGATGGCAGTGTGACAAACAGCGTCTCTGATAAGCTTCAACAGTGAGGAATATCAGCTGGGAGATAATTATGTAGCTGGGGAATGAGATGGTATAGCGCCGTGAGACCTTCCCTCCCCTTCCCTCCCCTTCCCTCCTCTTCCCTCCTTCCCCCTTCCTCCTTCCTTCCCCTCCTCTCCCAAGCCCGCCATATGCTGTTCCCTCCCGCCGTTGCCGCCATCACACTGGAACCAATTGCTTCCCCTGTGTCTTGAGGCTTTCTTATATTGTCACCTTATTATTCCTACCCCTACACCCGTCGCCACCCCTACACCCCGTCGCCACCCCTACACCCGCCACCACTACACCGCCACCCCTACACCCGCCGCCACCCCTACACCCCCACTCGCCACCCCTACACCCCGTCGCCATCCCCTCTTCACCCGTCGCCCACCCCTACACCCCGCCACCTACACCCATCCGCCACCCCTACACCACCACCCCTACACCCCGCCGCCACCTACACCCCTCGCCATCCCTACACCTCGCCACCACCCCTACACCCCGTCGCACCCCTACACCCCTCCACCACCCCTACACCCCGCCACCACCCCTACACCCCGCCACCACCCCACCCCGCCACCCACCCCCTACACCCCGCCGCCACCCCTACACCCCTTACCACCCCTACACCCCGTCGCCACCCCTACACCCCGCCACCACCCACTACCCATAGCTGTTGGGTTATTTCTATTTGATTTATAACAGTAACTTTCCATAATAGTAAAGCTAGTAGTGGTGGTGGGCTGGTCATCCCTCCCCGAGCTAGTTAATTCCCTCCCGACTGAGTTAATTCCCTCCCGGGCTAGTTAATTCCCTCCCCTAGCTAGTTAATTCCTCCCCGAGCTAGTTAATTCCCTCCCGAGCTTGTTAATTCCTCCCAGCTAGTTAATTCCTCCCGAGCTAGTTAATTCCTCCCGGGCTAGTTAATTCCTCCCGGGCTAGTAACACGAGCTCTGGTCTTGGCGTTTATTCAGACATTAGAAAAAAATATATTACCATTTTATTCTTATTCTTAAATAGTTCGCTAGTTGTAACCCCTATTTATCACTTCTTTATATACAGTATAGAGTTGATTTTCCTTTACATATTGCTCCTATTTAGGTAGTTAGTAAGGTAGTTAGGTGGTTAGTCTCCAAAGTAGAACAGGACCAATCAGAACGCGTGTAATTTCATGATTTTTTCTTAATAATAGATTAGATTAAATCAGGTATTCATATGTGGGTACCTGTCTATACATAGTTAGTATTCATATGTGGGTACCTGTTTATACATAGTTAACTCAAGATGAACCTGATATTTAAAGCTTTTAGAGCAGAAATTAGAAAAATACCTCAACTAACACACCATTACTACCACTACTACCATCCTCACTACCACCATCATCACTACCACCACAACTACAACCCCCCCCACCCACCACCTCCCACCCCTTAAATGCCCCCTTTTCTTCGGCTGTGGAACGAATCAGTGGTCGACTAGGGCGCCCGGCTGCTCAGTGCCTCCCCCATAGATGTAAATATTCAAACAATTCACTAAATTAAGTCTTTTCACGGCGGCCAAATTGTGGAGGAACAATTGTTTCGGTGTGTGTGTGTGTGTGTGTGTGTGTGTGTGTGTGTGTGTGTGTGTGTGTGTCGTTCACTATATTACACCAAGGTCCTGTGGTAAGTTGCTGGTGACCGTATACATACATACATACACATTCATACAAAATAATTATACACACACTTATACAAATACTTACATGCACACATATTCACTCACGTACATTCAGTCAGACGTGAAGATTCATGCACATAGACATACACCTACATATACATACATACATACATAATACATCATACATATACATACATATACATACACATACATACATACATACATACATACGTGAAAGAGAACTATATCGAAAGATCACAATTGTATCCAGAAAATAAATAAATAAATAAAATAAATAAATAAATAAATAAAAGTTAAATAAAAAATAAGATAAATAAAATAAACAAATAAATAAGATAAATAAATAAAACAAATAAATAAGATAAATAAATAAATAAGATAAATAAATAAATAAATAAATAAGATAAATAAAGTAAAACGACCAACCACGAGAGAATGATTTAATAAAGACCTTCTGACACTGACCAATCCCTACCCTCCTTCCCCCCCTCCTCCTCCCCCCTCCTCCTCCATCACCCCTCTCTAGGACTTACACTTCCCCTCCTTTCCCCCTCCCCTTAATAGTAACCCACCTCCTCTTCCCATTCCATCTTTCCTCCCTCCCCTCCTTCCCTTTACCATCCGTCCCTTGTCCCCTCCCCCCCCCGGTGTGAGTGAGGAGGATGATGTTACTCTTGATTGAGCTGGTAATTAATTAAGGAGTTTAGCTCATTACGAGGGGGCGGCCAGTCCTTCCACCATGAAAAGTTTAACCTACGCGCTTGTGGATACGCCGAGGAGATGAGGGGAGAGAGGATGAGATGGAGTAAGAGCACAGATGAGGGAGGTGAGAGTGAAAGAGGTAATCGAGAAATAGGAGATGATGCAGAGGAGAGAAGGGGGAGAGGAAGGGGAAAGGAAGAAGAGGAGGGGAATAGGTGGGGGAGACGAGGTGAGGAGAGGAGAGGAGTCGAGGGAAAATGAAGAGAGGGGAGGTGAGGAAAGAAGACGAGGGGAGAAGGAAATATTAAGAAGGGGAGGTATATATGGAAATGCTGGCTGGTCACACACACACACACACACACACACACACTGATGAAGGAATGGTGAACTTGGGTTGCTGTTGACAATGCTAGCAGGTGTAGGGACAGGTGTGGGGGCAGGTGTGGGGGCAGGGGTAGGTAGCAGCAGTAGCAGGTGTGGACTAAGGGTGCCACCCCTACAATACAATCCCTCTCAACACATAGTAGCCACCCCCACCCCCCTCCATCCCCTCACCCCTCCATCCCCCTACACCCCCTCCCACCACCCTACCTTCCCCTTCCCTCCTCAATGAATTAATTCGTATCAAGAGGTTTTACGGCACTCGGAGGTAAAAATTAATTTTCTACCGTCACATATTTGTATTAGTGAGAGGGGGGCGGCGGGAGAGGGCAGCGAGGAGGGCGGCAGAGGGAACGCGGGAGGGCAGTAGTACCATTAGCTGATGATATAAGAGCACATCCCCGCATTGAAATAATAGGAATAACTTGATTAAAATCCTTGTGAGTTAGACCAGGGAGCCAAGGTGCAGCATACAAACCACTCCATTACACCGACCTGCACCTCTATTGCAGCTCATCCGGCACCAGGGGCGTCAATTCCCCACCCAGCGCCCCGACATCGGAACCTCTAACGGGGGGCCATAAAGTTCATTTCCGTCTGCCTTCTGCCCCCGCCGGATACATCCCCAGCAGGGCGGGTGAAAATAACTCTCAACCAACGCACAACACAGCCATTCCTCGTGTGGAGCTGCGATGAAGCAAGTGATGGTGTGTGTGTGTGAGGAAGGCAGGCATACTCGGCCCACTGCGGCAGCCAACCCCCCAGCCAGCCACCTCTTGCTGCCCTGACCTCTCTCCCCCCTCCTCCCTGCTACTATTGGCCTCATCCTCCTCCCTGCATACTTCCTCCTCCCCCTCCCCCCTCTGTTCCTTCTGCTGCTACTTCTTCAACCACCCGTCTGTCTCCTGACCTCCCCACACTACATAACACCCTCCCCTGCTGTCTCTAAACAACACACTTTAACACAAACAACACCTTTAACACAAACAACACACTTTAACACAAACAACACACTTTAACACAAACAACACACTTTAACACAAACAACACACTTTACAAATCAACACACTTTAACACAAACAACACACTTTAACACAAACAACACACTTTAACACAAACAACACACTTTAACACAAACAACACACTTTAACACAATCAACACACTTTAACACAAAACAACACACTTTAACACAAACAACACACTTTAACACAAACAACACACTTTAACACAAACAACACACTTTAACACAAACAACACACTTTAACACAAACAACACACTTTAACACAAACAACACTTTAACACAAACAACACACTTTAACACCAAACAACACACTTTAACACAAACAACACACTTTAACACAAACAACACACTTTAACACAAACAACACACTTTAACACAAACAACACTTTAACACAAACAACACACTTTAACACAAACAACACTTTAACACAAACAACACACTTTAACACAAACAACACACTTTAACACAAACAACACACTTTAACACAAACAACACACTAACACAAACAACACACAACACAAACAACATACACAACACTACAACACACTTTAACACAAACAACACCTTTAACACAAACAACACTTTTAACACAAACAACACACTTTAACACAAACAACACACTTTAACACAAACAACACCTTTAACACAAACAACCAACTAACTACACAACACACTTTAACACAAACAATACACTTTAACACAAACAACACTTTAACACAAACAACACACTTTAACACAAATACCTTTCAAAACAACACTTTAACATGAACAACACTTTAACACAAACAACACACTTTAACACAAACAACACTTTAACTCAAACAACACTTTAACAAAACAACACCTTTAACACAAACAACACACTTTAACACAAACAACACACTTTAACACAAACAACACACTTTAACACAAACAACACACTTTAACACAAAACACACTTTAACTTACTAAAAACAACACACTTTAACACAAACACACACCTTAACATGAACAACACACTTTAACATGAACAAACCCTAACACCACTTCTCACCATAAATTTCACACATCAACAACTAATAATAATGAATAAATAAAACATAACCACAACTTTTACATAGAAAACTTGTAGATAAATCCCTCCCTCCCCCCTCACCCTCCCTCCCTCCTCTCTCCCCTCTCTCCCTCCCCCCCTCCTCACTGTAAGACACCACTAGACTTGGGTTAGACTTATGAGAAAACTTACACAGACTTTCAGAACATAAGTCGTAGAGGCGTTTACATAGTTGTGTGACTAAAGGTTCTCTCAGCCTTTGGGGGTGTGACCGTGGGGGGGAGAGGGGACCGTGGGGGAGGGGTGTGACTGTGGGGGGAGGGGGAGAAAGGTGTGGCTATACTGCACCAACGTACAAACATACACACTTGGGAATGGTTGATTGAGTCTGTGGCAATGGAGGTGTTTTTGTTGTTGTTTGATGTACTGTTATTGTTGGTGCGTGTGGCGGGAGTCTCTCTCTCATGACGGACTTCTCAATAAAGTATAATGGATACTGTATAAAATTTGAGTTCCTTAATGTTTATAAAGTCCCTTGATGTTGGTGTTTATAAAGTCCCTTGATGTTGGTGTTTATAAAGTCCCTTGATGTTGGTGTTTATAAAGTCCCTTGATGTTGGTGTTTATAAAGTCCCTTGATGTTGGTGTTTATAAAGTCCCTTGATGTTGGTGTTTATAAAGTCCCTTGATGTTGGTGTTTATAAAGTCCCTTGATGTTGGTGTTTATAAAGTCCCTTGATGTTGGTGTTTATAAAGTCCCTTGATGTTGGTGTTTATAAAGTCCCTTGATGCTCGTATAAACACCAGCATCAAGGGACTTTATAAACACCCTGTATAATAACGTGAGAATTAACCATCAATTTAAGGCTAGGAATTAAACACCTCATCACAGTATTAAATTTTTCTTTTCACTTCCATTTCTTAGTTTATGAATACCGAGGAATTTGTCATAACTTCTGGCGGCCGGAATTAAATACCAGACGCAGGAATAATTAATACGTCCCGACATTATTTTGGACAAAGTTTTAAATATGGCGGCGTGAGATTACCTAAGTCCCCGCGCGGAGGAAAACAAAAGAAACAAAATATCTTCTGTTTATTTTACGTCTTATATATTGATTAATAACAAAAAACGTCAATTGTTATTCCATTTACAGTGATTTATAGTGATAAATATATACCAGATTATAGTGATTTACTTACTAATATCAATATAAAGTTTTTTACTTACTCCAGAGAAAAATTAACTGCGGGGGATATGATCGGTTACAACACTAAAATAATTCAAAATAATCTTTCTCAACGACAATCAACCAACCTTCTCAAAACATCAACTACATCTTGTCATTTATAACTTCACTCTTTCTCCAGACAAAATCACTTCAAAAACTACAAAATAAAATAAAATAAACGTAAGCTTTTTTTCACTTCCTCCTGAGAGCCTTGGTGGTAAAACAGCCGCCATTATTGTTTTGATTTTTCCCGGGTAGCAGGACCAGACCGCGCCTTCCTCCCTCCACTGACAAGAACTTTTCCCTCTTTAGTCGTGCTGTTTGTTGACTCTCTCCGCCAGCCGACATCAACAACGCCTTCCTCTTCTGCAGTTAATGATCATAAAGACCCGGAGACTGGAGGAGGAGGGAGGGAGAAGAGGCGGGAGAGGGGAGAAAGTGGGGTGGGAGGTGGGAGAGATGGGAGGATGGAGAGGAGGAGAGGAGGTGAGAACAGAAAGAGTATAAAGGGCAGGAGGAGGTAGGAAGGGGAGAGAGGAGGTGAGGAGGAAGGAAGGTAAGGCAGAGAAAGAAGGAGGTAGAAAGAGGCGGGAAGAGAGGCAGGGCGGGGGAGAGAGGAAGAGAGTGGCAGCGTGAAGACTACCACCAACAGCGGGAAGAGCTACAATAACGACCTACGTGATGTGTCTCTGACCAGGGGCGGAGGGTGGTCCAGGGAGATCACAGAACAGTAGGAGTAGCAGCAGTAACAGTCAGTAACAGCAGCAGCAGTAGTAAAGGCAGTAGGAACAGTAGCAGAGTGTAAGTAAACAGCCTGTTATCGTGTGAGGGTGTTGGTTGTGGCAGGTCAGTAACAGGAGGAGGAGGAGAGGAAGAAGTAGGAGCAATAGGAGGCACAATAAACAGGGAATAAGATAGTGTTGGGCAAGCACCAAGGAGGAAGGGCGGGGGAGAGGGAGAGAGGCAGAGAGAGAGGAGAGAAGGAGAGAGGAACAGGGAAAGCGAGGCAGGTGAGAGAGAGAGAGAGAGAGAGAGGCCATGGCACCGTGGCCGGGAACATCTCAACCCCCCCAAGGGAGGCGACACTCACCTAGCTACGTCGCGGCAGAAAATGAAATCTAGTGGACACACCGTATAAACTGCAATTACTATTTCTTGCGCTGCTGCTGCTTCTCCCATTAATGTTACAGGAGGGAGAGGAAAGGAGGGAGAGGAGAGAAGGAAGAGGTGTGACCTCTTAGAAAATAGGTGTTGTGTCTTAAGAGATAATTATTACCTGTGTTCTCTCTCTCCTCCCTCACCTCTCCTCCCTCCTCTCTCCTCCCCTCTCCTCCCTCCTCTCCCTCCCTCCACCTCTCCTTCCTCACCCCTCTCCTCTCCTCCCTCCTCTCCTCCCTCACCTCTCCTCCCTCACCCTCACCTCTCACACACACACACTTAACATAGTGCAGGATCCTTGAAGCGAGTCGAGAGTGTGTGTTTATGCGTCTTTGTCTTGTAGGAGAATTTCTTTCTTCCCGAGTATGTAGTGAGGTTTGGTTGGTTCTTTCTTCATTTTCCTTATTCTTCGTTTTCCTTATTTTCTTCGTTTTCTTTATCTTCTTATTATTCTTCATTCTTTTTCTTCGTCTTCTTTCTACGTCTCAGATTCGTTATTAAAAATATTAAACAAGTTAGAAAAAACCAACAATTATTTTAGGTTCGTTCTACGTCACGATAATTTTCAGGGGATAAAGGACATATTCTTTTGTTTACCTTTTTGTTTTAAGTATTGTTCATTTATTTATAACTCACTATAAGAGTTAGAAAGTGGAGTAAATATTAAGGATTTTCGACGCAGTGTGTGTGTGTGTGAACGAAACATTATAACATTACTTTACGTATGCTTTAAAAATCCCCGGGTATGATGAGCATGATGATGATGATGATGATAATGATGATGTTCTGAAGCAGGTATAAATACACACACACACACACACACACACACACACACACACACACACACACACACACACACACACACACACACACACACACACACACACACAGAAATATATATATCCGCAGAAATTTATCCCATTTAAAATATAATGGAAGACCCGCCCTTGACTCCGACACACACCCAAGCGTCACCATCTTCCTCTCCGACAATTTACAACCTCCACAAATCACCAGCGCCAATATTTACAATTTATTTACACCCGGAGGCGATGCTCTGTATTGTCTACATGACAACAGAATATTTACGGCGTTATTTATTGGCTGCTAATGGTCTTTGATATGCGGGGAAATAAGAGCCTCAGGGGGTCACCAGCCTGTGTTTTATGGCCTACCAGACCCGCATGTTACCGAGGTGGGCGGCCCCCTATTGTGGGCGGTCCGGGGCCAGGTGGGCGGCCACCCCTATTGTGGGCGGTCCGGGGCCAGGTGGGCAGTCATCCCCCTTATTGTGGGCGGTCCGGGGCCAGGTGGGCGGTGTCGCTATATCACTCACTACTCCTCCACCAGCAGTGCACCGTACTGTGGGCGGTGTGGAGCCACATGGGCGGCAACCCCTCACTCTCCCACCCGCCCGATGACTATGGGCGGCGACCAAACACCCCCATCAGTTCCTCTCCCCGCCTCCATACTGTGGGCGGTCGAGGTCAGGAGGCCGTCAACCTCACCGTGTCCTCCACCTGCGGTATGTGGGCGGCGACTCCCCGCCCCTACCACTTCCTCTCCCCCTGTGCACCGCGGGCGGTCTTAAACAAGATGGGCGGTAACACCTCTTCCTACCACTTCCTCTCCTCCCGCTGGCGCACTGTGGGCGGTCTGGAGGCGAGTGGGTTGCCAATATGGGCGGTACTACCCCTGTCAATGAGCCATAGAGGACGGGCGGCACTAACTCCCCCACCCCTCACAGTGGGTGGCAGGGCGGCAGGTGGGCGGGGTGGGTACAAATGGGTGTTGGGAAGGGTGGGTGCACTACACTACACTACACTACTACACACCCTTCAATAGGCGACCGGGTGGACAACACCTCACACTGACTCAAACACAACTCACAACAACGTGTGTGTGTGTGTGTGTGTGTGTGTGTGAAGTGATAGCGTACAGTATATTGGTTTAGAAAGACTTAAGTGAGGGCAGGAATTTCCCTTAACCTAATCTAACCTACCTAACCAGGGTGAGTAAGTATGTGGTCTAAAAAGGGCGTATGAGGTGCATGGGTAAGGGCGTGAACTGGATTGGTTAAACAAGAGATATAGGTTGAGAGTTTAGGGTGGGTTAGGGTGGGTTTGGGTGGGTTTAGGTTTGTTAGAACAATGGTGATTTATTGAAGGGGGTGTTGGGGGTGAGGTTTAGGGTGGTAGTGGGTTAGGGGTTTGGGTATGTTAAACATGGTGATTTATTGAGGGGTGTTAGGGTGAGAGGCTATGGAGCCCTACCATATTGGGACAGTCGTTATGGAAGGCGAGTGAGAGGGAGGGAGAGGGAGGGTGAGAAAGGAGGAGTGAGAAGAGAGGGAGGAGGGGCATATTGTGTGTGTGGAGGGGGGGCAGCACTAGTGAGGGCAGGGCGTTGTGTAAGGGCGGGGCGGAGGTCGGACAGCTTTGGAGGGGGTGAGGGTGGTGAGGGGAGTTGAAAGACCTCCATAAAACAAGACGTTGGGGGGTGAGAGGGGGGGAGGGGGAGGGTGAGAGGGAGGGAAGGGAGAGTATAACCAGTCTCCACTTTCTTCCGTATGTAATCCTACCTCTGTTTCTTGATGTGTGTGTGTGTGTGTGTGTGTGTGTATAGTGTAATTATTCTATCTCTCCCTCTCCTTCCTCTCGTCTCCTTCCCTCCCTCTTCAGCTATCCTCCCACCTTCTCTCCCTCCTCTCCCCTCTCTCCTCCCTCCTCCCTGGCCCCCATTGTGTTAGAATACGGCGAGGGTTTATCCACTTGGATGGTTCAATGTGTTTTATCTGTTGTATCCTGAACCCAACGTATTTATCCTGCCGTCCTTGTGACCGCCGGGGTGAACGTATGCTCCGGGGGGCACTCACGGCTTTCTTTACATGCTCCGGGGAAGGGGGATTAGAGGACTCGAGGCTGCGGCTTCTTAACATGCTCCAGGGAACAGTCGGGGCTTCGGCTTCTTCAAATGCTCCGGGAGGCGGGGACTCAGGTGTTTCGGATTCTTCACATGCTCCGGGGAACACTCGGGGCTGCGGTTTCCTTACATGCTCCGGGAGGGGTGGATTCAGGGCTTTTTCACATTCTCTGGCAGGCAGCTGACACCGTCTTAGCATACTCCGGGGGGCAGCTGAGATCTATCTAATATGCTCCAGGCTCCAAACATAATCTTTGATATGCTCCAGGCCCTTTACACTTCATCATTCACACGCTCCAAGTAATAACGTTATACATTGCTCATACAGGCAGTGTGACGTCATCAGCATCATTACCAAATATGATATAATGATTCATAGGTAATACACGAGCGTGTATGTCGTGTCTAAGCTAACGTGCAGTATATCCCATTATACTCGACTAGCTGATAACCTTAGTAGTATAACTCATTAAGATTATATTCCAGTATAACAGAATCGTATAGTATAATCGGCTTGATGATAACTAAGGTAGTATAACTGATACATACCCCAGTAGCACCCGCCCCGAGTAACACCTTACCAGTAACACCACCCCTCCTCCCAGTAACACCACCTCCAGTAACACCACCTCTCATAACACCCCCTCCTCCCCAGTAACACCACCCCTCCCCAGTAACACCACCTCCTCCCAGTAACACCCCCTCCTCCCCAGTACCACCCCTCCCCAATACCTCACAGTAACAGTACGGGTTTGTAACACACATACTGGGGGCCTCACACCGGTCCACTCTCTCCTCCGGTATAATACTGTCAATTTTAGTCGTAAATCCTGCACTTACCTCCTTAATTAGCTCGTATCATTATACACTCTTATAATTTATACAAAGTTTCGCATTCATTATGTAGCCTTGAAATAGGTGTTGTGTGTGTGTGTGTGTGTGTGTGTGTGTGTGTGTGTGACAGAGGACGACACAAGTGGTAGCGTCATGTAGGATTGGGTCATCCAAAGTCTACACACACACACCTTCCCCCTCATCATTCCTCCTCACTCCTCCTCCTTATATCATTCCTCCCTCATTCCTCCCTCACTCCCTCCATCACCCTCCCTCATTCCTCCATCATTCCCTCCTCATTCCCTCATCATTCCTCCCTCCACTCCCTCCCTCATTCCTCCCTCCTCCCTCCATCATTCCCTCCCTCATTCCCCTCCTCCATAAATATCCAGAAATTCGCCCCCTGTAGATTTTCAATTCGGTTTACAAATTCAGCATTAATCCTCGTTCCTTGGTTCATTGGTCGACAAAGCTCACCCAGTTTGAAAAGTATAAAAGACAATGAAATTCTGATCAGACCTCCAGGCCCTGAGTGCTCCCCTCCCCCCCTGCCCCCCCCCCGTCCCCGCCCCCGCCCCGCCCCCGCTCCGAAATGGTTCTTCAAAGTTCCCTCTTCCGGGCGATTGGACAGCAATATAAGACCTTTACGATTAGATCCGATTTGAAATTCAGATCTGATTCTGTATTAGCCTATACCATGAATTCTATCTATCATTCCAGTGCTTTTTTGAGGGAGGGGGGGACGTGTGTGTGTGTGTGTGTGTGTGTGTGTGTTTCGTCCCTTCCTCCTCCTCCTACTATCCCTCCCCTCTTTTTTCACCCTCCCTCCCTCCCTTGAGGGTAGGGGATCAAAGTCTGTTTGATCCTTTTGTGGAAAAGGTTTCGGCTCTCGAATCCCCGGCTTGATACCTCCCACAGGCCAGAATTTATGGAAAAACCTAACCAGCTCTCTCTCTCCCTTCCTCTCTCTCCTTCTTCCCTTCCCTTCCTTCCTCACCCTCTTCATTACCTCCCTTCGCCTCTCTATTTATCCATCTACCCACAAACGCCCCCTTCCACCCTCAACCATCCTCTCCACCCTACCTATACCCATTCCACACTCATCCACCTAAACCCTCCCACCCACAAACCCTTCCTCACCGTCAACCATCCCGCTACCCAACCCACCTCAACCCACCCACCCACCCACCCACCCACCCTCGTATTATTTCCTTCAAGCTTATTTCAGATGTTGAATAAAAACATCGCAGTATCAGTTCCATTGCCTTGCATATCCAACCATCAGGATCTATTTCCAGCCCGGAGACAATAACACACACACACACACACACACACACACACACACACACACACACACACACACACACACACACACACAGACACACACACACACACACACACACACAGACACACACACACACACACACACACACACACACACACACACACACACACACACAGACACACACACACACACACACACACACACACACACACACACACACACACACACTAGCAAAAACATTCAACAAAAATATCTAGTAAAAAAATTCCTACGTGGTGACATTTTTTTTGGAGGATAAATATGACAAAAAAACATAACAAAAACACAATACAAAAACTACTTAAAACCTGACACAAACAAACACAGACAAACACACAAACAAACACAAACACAAGACATAAAAACAACAAAAACAACAAAGACATAATAAGAAACAGGGAAAAAGTGCCTAGAATGAGGGAGGAGGGGATAAATGGAAGCCTACCCAGCCTACTTTAGAAATATTATAGGACTCCAAATAGCTGATATGGTTATCATTTGTGTTGATACGTTGGAGTTGTGACGCTAGAGGAGGAAGAGGGGGTGATGGAGTGAAGGAGGCAGTGAAGGAGAGTTTCTGGTGACGAGAGAGTTTGTTGTCGCAATTGTGGTAAAGGTCGAGGTGATGGTGGTAGTGGTGATGGTGGTAGTGATGATGGTGGTAGTATAGGAATGGTGGATGGTGGTAGTAGCCCAGTTGTTATTGTCTTGTGGAGTTCGACCAACTTTTATCAATACTCTCTCTCTCTCTCTCTCTCTCTCTCACCATGTATCAGGTTCATTTCTCTCCTTTCTCACTATCTCTTTGTCTCACTCTCTCACCAGACTCGTAACACCCGGCATGTATCCGGCCTGTCAATCACTCACACACACACACACACACACACACACACACACACACACACACACACACACACACACACACACACACATCTTTTCTATCCACTTTTCTCTGTCTCCATTTATTTATCTCTCAGTCTCTCTTTCCCTCTCATCCTACATCTGTGTGTGTGTGTGTATGTGGTCAATGTCTAACGTGTCAATCACTCACACACACACACATACACAACACAGACACACGTACACACACACACACACACACACACACACACACACAGCACACACCAACTCAATAAAACACAATCAGCCCATTTGTCATCACTAGACCCCTCCCCCTACCCCTCCCTCCTCCCCCCGACCCCTCACACACACACACACTCACAGTCGATGCCGCAGTAGTCACTCTAACCACTATGTGTGGGGTGGGATTAAGGTCCAATATAGCCCTTCACTGACGCCCGTTCGGTGGTAGTGACGTCCTCTCTGTCCCGGGATAATCTGACAATGGAACGAGGTGGGTGGTGTAAAGCCCCCCCTCTTCCCTCCCCTCCCCACCCCAACCCCACCCGTCAAGTGAGTTACAATACTGAGTGTTATACCCAACTAGTCCTTCCTTCCTTCCTCTCTTCATTTCTTTCCTCCCTCCTTCCTTCCTTCCTCCCCCCTCCTCCTTCCTTCCTCCCCCTCCCTCCTTCATCATCCTTCCTCTTCCCTCCTCCTCTCCTCTTTCTCCTTCTCCTTTCTTTCTTTCTCTCTATCTCTCTTTCACAGGACCTCTCTCTCTCCTTCCATTTTTACTCTAATTCAGTCCTTTTCCCCCCCCCTCCATCTTTCCATCTCCCATTCCCCCTTCCATCTACCACCTCATCTTCCTCTCTCTATCCTCCATCTCACCTCCTTTCCTCCATCTACCTCACCTCTCTTCCTCTCTCCTCCATCTCCTCCTTCCTCCATCTCCTCTCCCTTCCTCCCAACCCATCTCACAGTGTTTATATTTCTCAACTGTTCCGCCAATCCACACTTGCCTCTTCATTTCTATCTCTATAATTATGATAAAATGAATAATATTAACAAAATATATAATAAAATAATAAAACAATCGTTAAATAAATCCTTAAAACAACCCAAAATAACAAAGATAACGCCAGACTCTCCTCTCTCTCTCTCCCTAACACCCCCCAAGCGAGCAGGCGAGTCAAGTGGTGATCGTCATCTGTTTGTGTTTACCCGCCTAATCCTTTGTTTGGGCATGTGAAGCCGATTGAGCACGTATAGGCGCGGGATTGATCGGACCTAATCCCATCTGGCGATAAACTGACAATCGTTTCCGTATTCAATTCTTTTTTTTTTTACCTTTTTGTGTGTGTGTGTGTGTGTGTTTCTCAGTGAAGGGGTGGCGGGTGTGTACCTGGGTTAAGTGTTAACAGTGTTAGTAGCGGTTTCAGCTCTCCCGGGTAAAAAAATATATATATATATCTGGTTTTGCTTCTTTTCTGATTCCTAAAATCTTTTGCCTCAAAATATAAACATCAAGTGAATTATTGGGTATAATTTTTAGCGGATAATTATCGAACGCTATAGAGGTTATATTAACTAATAAAATACTAATTATTTCATCACGTGTGTAGAATAAATGATTTAATCCATTTTAATAAAGTCATTAGCCAATATTAATTATCTCTCATCTATAATTAAGTATAATAGCTCTACAGGGTAATTATATCAGTAATTACAGTGATTACCTGAAGATTATCCACCAGCTTAACTTTTGCCTGAGTCGGGTTGGGTTATATTAAGTTCCTGGTTAGAGTTGAGTTGGGTTAAGTTGGTTAGATTAAATTGAAGTTGAATTAGGGGTTTAATGTCTTCGTGAGGGGTTTAATCTTCACGTGAGGGGGGTTTAATCTTCACGTGAGGGGGTTTAATCTTCACGTGAGGGGGTTTAATCTTCACGTGAGGGGGGTTTAATCTTCACGTGAGGGGGATTTAATCTTCACGTGACGACAAAAACACAATAACAAACAAAATCACGCCCAACAAATAAACCCCGCGGCCAAACTACCCAAATTGATAATCACACATTAACTAATTTATCTCCAGTAAACGCTTCCATGAGTGTATAGGCCTATCGGGTACGTGTAAACAATAGGCCTATGTCTAACACGCAGGCTAACTATGTCTCCTATCACTTAACAAGCCCGGAAGCTCAGTAATTAAATCAGTAGGGGCGATAAGGGTGATTGGCGAGCGGCGAGGTGATAGGACACGTTTGATTATGGCGAAGATAAACAGGCGAGTTGAAACTGATATTAATATAGTTCTGTGGGCCTGACTCACCCACACCCGGCCTGACTCACCCACACCCGGCCTGACTCACCCACACCCGGCCTGATTCTGCTCCACACCCGGCCTGACTCCGCACACATCCGGCCTGACTCACCCACACCCGGCCTGATTCCACCCACACCCGGCCTGATCACTCCACACCGGCCTGACTCGCACACATCCGGCCTGACTCACCCACACCCGGCCTGACCTTCGCAATAATATCCGGCCTGATCGATTCCTCACCCACACCCGGCCTGACTCAGCCCACACCCGGCCTGACTCACCCACACCCGGCCTGACTCACCCACACCCGGCCTGACTCACCCACACCCGGCCTGACTCACCCACACCCGGCCTGAGTCACCCACACCCGGTACTAAGCGGGATTAGGTTAGATTAGGTTAAGTGGTTCACATGACACCTTTAGTCTCAGCCTCAGGTGATAATTATTAGAAACTGTTAATTAGTTCACCTGCCTTGTCTATGTATACCTGTAAGAACTAACTGTAAGCTTGTATGATGATTTTAATGACTATCAATCTATCTTTATTTTCTATCTAATTAACTATGCATCTATTCTCTGTGTGTGTCTACTATCTATCAACGTCCAGCGGCCACTTCACCACACCCCGTTTTCTTTCTCCTCCGTCAGGTGTGGTTCCAAAATCGACGCACAAAATGGCGGAAGCGTCACGCGGCGGAGATGGCCACGGCCAAGCGGAAGCAGGAGGAGGCGGTGGACGGGTACGGCGACGAGGAACAGGACGACGACGAGGAACAATCAGAGTCTAAACGCGTGAAGCACAGCCTAGACGACTTGGCTGAACCCTCCTGCGCCTCACAGCCGCCTCCAGCCGGCTCTCACCTCCCCGCCATGGTCGCCACACACTCGGCTGTCTCCCTCGACGCCCTGGAGTGTCCTTCGTCCAGGGATCTCCAGCCTGATATGCAGTGAAGACCTGTGTTGTGTTGTGTACTCCTAAATGTCCTTCCTTCCTTCCTTCTCTCTCTCTCGCACCTCTTCCTTCCTTCCTTCCTCCTCCTTCTCCCTCATCAAGCTAGGTTTCATGTCCTAGGTCTGCTGTGTCCTAGAGCCCATCAGATGTCCGTGTCCTAATGCCATCAAGGTTACGTGTCCTTATTCTTACCCACAGTCTGTGTGTTCTCCTCTCCTCCTTCTTCATCCCTAGAGGTTCCGTGGCCCAATAATGATCACCTCTTCCTCTTCTCCCTCCTTCTTCCTCGCCTCGTCCCCCTCTTCACACCTCCTCCTCGTCCCCCTCCTCTTTCTTCTCCTCTTCCTCCTCCTCCTTCCTCTCCTCCTCCTCACACCTCCGACACGGCAGCTGGGACGCTCAGACACAGCTGGACATAAACCCGTATCAGGTTATAGTGGAGGGAAGGCAGCATCTAACAGAGGTGAGGAGAGCTGGCAGCACCCCACCCACCTCCTCACACTGAGTAACTCCCGTGTATAGATCGTGTATTAATACTTCATCTAATACATATACAGAACGCACATGTGCTTTATAAGAAGGCACGTGTGGATATCTTGTGGATTAGCACGTGTGGATATCTTGTGGATTAGCACGTGTGGATATCATGTGGATTACTGAGTTCTTTAAAGGTTCAAAGTCAGATTAAGTTACGGATTTTATAAATAAATAAATAAATAAAAAAGTTATAGGTACAGTTTGATGATAAGGACGGTGTCTCCAGGTGTACCGCGTTCACTAGTTTGAATCTTTCTCTGTGAATCAATACTCGCAAAACGAGCTTTACTATATAATACATTTGTGATATATTTAAAAAGAAAAACAAATATATCCGTCACCTTTCCATAAATCCAGTTTTTTTTCTTCTCTCTAAAATCTGTGGTTATAAGAGGTACTGTAATAGGTGGTGTTTGGTCGCCGCTGCCCTCACCGCGCCCTATAGATCTCCCCTCACGTCTCCTTGATTAGGCTAAACACGTCTTGTTCACGTTCTCTTATGGCAATACTGAAGTAGAAGACTTGTATGAAGCCGCAGACCAAATAACACAATACAGGAATTACCGAGGTAAGGTGTGTGTGTGTGTGTGTGTGTGTGTGTGTGTGTGTGTCGCTGTAACTCTCCAAGCGCAGGACAACTTCTCTCAACTCTCTTGTCGTCGTGGATGAACCTGTCGTCACCCCGCCACCAACGACACGACGATACAGAACCACAAGTGAAATAAACTGTCGTCAAACAAGAGAAACAAACAAATAAACCCGACGATGTTTTGAACGATTTAGAAACATTATCAAGAGTCTTAAGTGAGTCTGGAGGCTGGTGAATGAGCCTTCTCTCTGACCCTATACAGTAAGCAGTGTCTCGCCTCTGGTTCTGTGTCCGCTAACTCGACTTCGTCCAGGACAAATATAAATATAATCTTGTCTTCTTCCGTTATAATAATTAACTGTACAGGTGTGTGTGTGTCAGGTGTGTGTGTGTGTCAGGTGTGTGTGTGCCAGGTGTGTGTGTGTTAGGTGTGTGTGTGTGCCAGGTGTGTGTGTGTGTGTCAGGTGTGTATGAGAGAGTGAGACTTCTTCCTCCGTCTTTTAATATATTTTGGTCAATAGAAGATCTTGTGTATGGTAGAGGGACAGACAGGCTGCAGGTGTGTGTGTGTGTGTGTGTGTGTGTGTAAGGCGTCCATCAAGCTGTGTACATTCTTAAGCCTGTTGGATGGACTATAACACACACACAATCTTTCATAAACAATTTTTTAGATCACAATTGTTGTTATATAAGTCAAGACGCCCACACATTCCCCCACAATCTGGGCTTCAATGACCTTTGCCAATTGACTTCTGAAACTACACACCCCCACACACCCCACCCCCCCAACCTATCTCTCTTCTACCTCAACTAAGGAGAGAGAGGGAGAAATACAACAACCACAACGACTAAAATACACTATACCCACCCCTCAAAAAACACAAACATCACCCGAGTGTAATTTCAGAACTCGAGGCATTTATCTCACATCTCGTCACCCTCATGGTACCAGATCTGTCAATTAAAGCCATAGGACGATCTAGCCACTGTGCCTCCCCTCCTCTCTCCTTCCCCCTTCCTTCTTCTCCTTCTACACCCCCCCTCCTTCATGATGCCTCTGCTGTCCTAGGAATAAAACATAATTTAATAAACTACGTACCGTGGCTGCTAGTCCAACTTGATGTGAATGCTAAGATACCTGTAGATTACATCATAGTGTTAGATAATTATGTGTAATTTTGTACATAGTTTAGAATTTAAGAGTGTTGATATATTGTAATTTTTTGGGGGGGTTTGTTTTAAAGGGGTGTATACATATTCTAATTAGGTAAGAGATTCATAGTTGGTGCCCATACATACATTATATACATACATATATACATACATACATAATAGTGCCAACTTTGAGACACCTGATAATTTTAACTCTTTGATATGTTTGTCTTCTCCTCTTCCTCTTCTTCCTCTTCCTCTTCCTCTTCCTCTCCCTCCTCCTCCTCCTCTTCCTCTTCTCCTCTTCCTCTCCCTCCTCCTCCTCTTCCTCTTCTCCTCTTCCTCCTCCTCTTCTCCTCCTCCTCCTTCTCCTCTTCCTCCTCTCCTCTTCCTCCTCCTCCTCCTCCTCCTCCTCCCTTGATCTACCTGCCCGCTATAGAAGGACCTACTGTAAACCTGTGTCGGGGATTCAGGAGTAATAAAGCTTATAGCGAACATGGTTGTCATACGAGACTTTAAATAAATAAATAAATAAAACAAAACCTCTTTATCTTGCGTTGTGAATAAATAAATAAATAAAATAAACACCATTTTAATCTCGCGCCAAAACTACGACTAACTGTGAAATCTGATATGAATTCTTTTTTAATGGAAATGTGTGATTTCTCTCTCTCTCTCTCTCTCTCTCTCTCTGATGGTGACCCCCACCCCTCACCCCCCACCCCCCCCCCCCCCTCCACCCCCCATAATATGACAGTCTAGCGCCATATTGGATTCTATTGCCGAGGGTCACTTCCCTTGTAACTGTATATAAGAATGATCCTTGTTGACTCCGGCACTAAGACCCAATATGGCTGATCAATCTCATTCATTAACTCAATTTTCTGTGATTATTTATTTATTTTTTAATGGCAAACTGTAATTCCGGTTTATGATGATGATGATGATAATGGTAACAAAATAATAATACGGTCATTAATAAGATCATTATTATTATTATTATTATTATTATTATTATTATTACGTAAACTCATGTAAGAGTCTCCCACACAACCAAACACCATGTAAAACAAACCGGTAAAAAAACAAACAAAATCACCCAAATTTACAGTTCATCCAGTCAAATTCTAACTGTTAAGGGGCGCCATTAGTGACTGTATGAGTGTTAATCCAAACAGTTAATAAATAAATACAGAGGGTGAGCGAGCGAAGGTATGTATAGGAGTGACAGTATACCTATGTTTATGTATACCTGTGTGTATACCTGTGTGTGTACCTGTGTGTGTATAGTATGGTCTCTCTCCCTCACATTGTTTAAGAGAGGGGGGGGGGTGAAGTGTGTGTGTATGTGTGTGTATGTGTGTGTGTGTGTATGTGTGTGTATAATTTGGTATAATTTTATTTGTGTGTCAGAAAGTTATACAATTACTATGTATCTTGACGATTATTACAACTACAAATAAAATCTTTCTATTGTATATCCTGGTGTTAATTTATTCATATATTCTCTATACATACAATCCCCTTCTGTATACATATTTTAGTTATACAAGGCGTTTATATATCAAAGTTAACTAAAAAAATGTATCTATGTAAATTTAATAATGTAAATCTATCAAAATAATGGAGAATATATTTATTATTATTATTATTATTATTATTATTATTATTATTATTATATGACAGAAAACAATGGAACCAAAAAATCAGAACTAAAAATACGTCAATAATAAGATTAAGATCAAAATAAGACTTAGACTATATTAAATAAGAATGTCAAGCATGATGAATATGTCCTTATCATTCACAAACAAAGAATGATAAGAATGATAACCACTGATATAAGAATAAGGTAATGAATCTAATTTAACCTCATAATTAAAAATAACAATACAAATAAAACGGAATTATGAATCACAGACGAAGGATAAACTCGTGTAAAATAACCAAGTTTAGATTTTTTCCCTAAACATAAAAAAAATATATAACATGAAACTAATATATAAAATGGACTTAGAATTTATATATGACATAATTTAGTCATATAATAGAAAACAAGCTTCAAATATGTGTTATTCGATGAGGTTAAGAGGACACATATTAGAATCATATCACATACCCTACAAAATATGTGTTGGATATGTGGCTGGAGTACACATAACACATATTATACACCAATAGATATTAAAAATTAACATATATGTGACTTGTGGAGATATGTGTACATTATAGGTAATATAACCACATATACGAGAGATAATCAAGTATACCTTAGTTATTAACACCTGTGGTACACCTATTAATGAGAATACTATAAAACACCTGTGGGTAATTTGTCACATTTTCTCTCTCTCTCTCTCTCTCTCTCTCTCTCTCTCTCTCTCTCTCTCTCTCTCCACACACTATCATCCTCACTACAGCAGTAATAAATACACCTGCTGACCCTGACACTCTCAATTAAAACCATTTCCCTACACCAACCTCGCCGACGTGTGGATCACCTTGTAGCAAAACACCTGTCCGTAATTACCCCGACAGGTGTTCAGGACAGGTATTTATGACACCTGTGAATTATGTTATATCTACACATGCTTAAAGTTACGTATGCAAATTATTATACATAGTACTACGTTATGTATAATAGTCTACATCAGTGTGTGTGTGTGTGTGTGTGTGTGTGTGTGTGTGTGTGTGTGTGAGCAAACTATGAACAAATCCTCAGCCATTTGTTACACTCGGGTTAACAAATACACAAGAAGAGAACAGTGAACAAAGAACAACATTAACAAAACAAAGATACAAAATAAATAATATCAAGAACAAACCATAACAATAACAATGAAGAAGAACAGAGAGAACAATAAATAAATAAAGAACAATTTGAACAGCGGGACCTAAAAAATTATCAAAAGAACAAAAACTGAACAAAGAGAACAAGACCGATACCATAACAAGACAATAACAAAGAAGAACAAAAAAAAACAAGTACAGAACGGACCAAAAGCCATAACAAGGACAATCTCTACTTAACCTTTCGAGAACAATGGTTTAAACCCTCCAGAGAACGACGATAACAACCCCTCAATAACACTGGTTTAAGCCCTCAATAACACTGGTTTAACCCCTCAATAAGAATGGTTTAAACCTTCAATAATTAAGATTTAAATCCTCAAAAACAATGGTTTAAACACCTAAATAATAATGGTTTAAATCCTCCAGAGAACGATGATTTATACCCCTAAGTAACAATGGATTAACCCCTTCAATAACAGTGGTTTAAACCCTCAATAACGATGATTTTAACTCTTCATGAACACTTTAAGAATTGTAGTTTTAACCATCCAGAAAACGATGATTTAAACCCTAAAATAACAATGGTTTAAACCCTCAATAACACTGGTATTAAACACTACAATAACACTGGCTTAAACCTTTCAATAACACTTTTAAGAATAATAGTTTTAACCCTCCAGCGAACAATGGTTTAAACCCTTCAATAACACTGGCTTAAACCTTTCAATAACACTTTTAAGAATAATAGTTTTAACCCTCCAGCGAACAATGGTTTAAACCCTTCAATAACACTGGCTTAAACCCCTCAATAACCCTGGTTTAAACCCGTGACAAAGACTCAGTACACTGGAGGAAGGAGATATGAAAAATCAATAGGTGAATTCTTAACCAAATTTCAAATGCAATTACCGAGAGACGAATATCACAAAAGTTAGATGAATCCTTCCATTAAAATATTCACAACGTTCGACCATTAAATGAGAGATTGGGGGGAGCCTAGGTAGAGTGGGGGGAGACTAGGTAGAGTGGGGGGGACCTGGGAGTGGGGGAGACTAGGTAGAGGGAGAGATTAGGCAGAGGGGGAGGACTAGGTAGAGTGGGGGAGACTAGGTAGAGTGGGGACCAGGGGACATGGGGAGACTAGGTAGAGTGGGGGGAGACCAGGGGTAGAGTGGGGGAGAACAGGTGCAGAGTGGGCGAGACTAGGCAGGAGTGGGGGAGAATTAGGTAGAGTGGAGACTAGGTAGAGGGAGGACTAGGTAGGAGTGGGGGAGACTAGGTAGAGTGTGGGACTAGGCAGAGGGGGGGGAGGACTAGGTAGAGTGGGGGAGACTAGGAGGGGAGGACTAGGTAGAGTGGGGGGAGACTAGGAGAGTGGGGGAGACTAGGTAGAGTGGGGGGGGACCAGGAGGGGAGGACGAGAGAGGGGGGAGACTAGTTAGAGGGGGGAGACTAGGAGTGGGGGAGACTAGGTAGAGGGGGACTGGTGGATGGGAGGACTAGGTAGAGTGGGGGGAGACTAGGTAGAGTGGGGGGAGACTAGGTAGAGTGGGGGGAGAGTGGGATGAATACAAAATAAGTAATACAGAGAATGAATTACAAACCAGACAAAAGAAAGAAAGAAAACAATATACAATGAAAATAAAGAAAGCAAAGATTATAAAAATTATGACAAAAACAAAAATATGGGAGAATATAAAAAAATACAAGAAAATAAAGTAATAAAACGAAATAAGAAATAAATAATAATAATGCAAAGAAAATAAACAAATGAGTTAATAAACAATAACAAAAACAGAAAGTAAAACAAGATCAAACAATACAAAAATAATAATACAAAAACACACAAAGACTCACGTAACAAAAGAAGATCGTCTATATAAATAAAAACAAAGGATTTACTTACTATATAGGGCATAAAAACAAAAGAGAATCGACAAAAGGAAATCATCATAAAAAAACAAAGGATTTACTCACTACAGGATCGAAAAAACAAAAGAGAATCGACAACACAACACTAAGATAGAGAAACAAAAGACACGTCACAACCAGACTCAAATATAAACTTTTCCCTTTGGACAAAACTAAAAATAAGAAAAAAAAACAAGTAATCAAAGAGGAAAGACATCAAAGAAAACAAGAGGAGAGGTTTCCGTGGGCAAATATGAATCGCGATTGTCGAGAAAATATCGAGATAGGACGTGGATGGGAGCCATAAAAGGAACCATCTCTATCGGCCACCAGTCGCTGTCATCTTCCCGCCATTTTCTTTGTTTATCTTGGAGTCGGTCTCGCGCCATCAGACGTCATAAAGGATCGGCTGCCGCAGTTGCCTCTTGCCTTCACGACCCGGACATTATATAAACTGTTATATTAATGCCTCAGTTTGATGTTATATCCACTAAGTAATCATTGTTCCTTGTTATAACATACAAATTAATATAATATCCAAGTGACAGAGGAAAGATTAGAAAGACGTAGACGAATATAAACACTTTTTAAAGATGGGGGGGAAGGAAAAATTTGAACCGAGCGAAGTGGCAACTGAGAAGAAAATGTTTTATCCCTGAAGCGTGTTTGTGTCTGATGACGCTTGAAGACGAACCTTAATCCAAGTCCTCATATAAAGTTGCCAAGTTTTACTGTCTTCACTTCCCCCCCCAAAAAATGTTGAAATATTATGCTAATGAAATAGTATAGCCGGAGAAATGAATGACAGAGTAGAGCCATGCAATTACATATCTTGCTCACTCTGCATAATTTAGTGGCATAAGAATAGGTGGTGGGGAAAAAAGGGGAGAGGGAGAGAGAGGGGGGAGAGAGAGAGAGAGAGGGTTTTGAGTGTTTCTTTAGTTCCAGTTGATAAAAGAAGGCAGTGGAGGGACTCTATGCCCTTACTGCTTCCTGGATTTTGTAATTTTTTTTAGAAGGGGGGGGGTCTGAGTGATGGTGAAGGAATGATGGAAGAGTGAAGTAAGGAAGGAAGGAATGATAGAAGGGTGAAGTAAGGAAGGAAGGAATGATAGAGGGGTGAAGTAAGGAAGGCATGACAGAAGGGTGAGGTAAGGAAGGAAGGACTGATAGAAGGGTGAAGTAAGGAAGGAAGGAATGATAGAAGGGTGAAGTAAGGAAGGAAGGAATGATAGAAGGGTGAAGTAAGGAAGGAAGGAATGATAGAAGGGTGAAGTAAGGAAGGAAGGAATGATAGAAGGGTGAAGTAAGGAGGACCCGGTGGTAATGCCCCCCAGCCCTCCACAATCACACAAAATCTTACAGATATACTTTTCATGACCATCACATTTCACATCATAAAGACAAAGGTTCTCCCCCACCGAAGGACAGTAAAATTTTGATGGATTCCCTGACCTCTACGAATATGGCCTGGCAGAATTTCCCCGTGATGGGCTGGGCTGGGCGCTAAGGGGCTGACCTCTCCCTCCTACCTCAGCCCCCCCCCCCTCTCTCTCTCCTCCTTATTATGTGACTCCTCCTCCTCCTCCTCCTCCTGCCGGGATACTTGAGAGAGGAGAGTACCGAGACCTCTACACCAGACGAGGCTGTAAAAATGTCCATTAATTTGTAGGTGGGTCCGTCCCGGTGGCAGGAGTCACATTAAAGGGGTTTGTCGGAACGGGGCTCTTGGTGGTAGAGGGAGGGAAGGAGAGGGAGGGAGGGAATCGGCAGGAGGAGAAGGAGGGAAGGGCGGGGAGGGGATGGAGGGAACAGTGAGCGCTCCAGAATACATATTGTTTATTTAACTCTGGAGAAAGCTTCTGTCCAAATGAGTCCCGGCTGCCGTGTATACTTGATCCCCAGATGAAAGGAAAATACTGCAGGAGACTTTCTGACAGACAGCTGAGGTACAAGTGAGAGTATTGGACGAGTGAACCTTCTCCAACGTGGTGGTGGTGGCTCCTGCTGGCCACTAGTGTCAACAGAGCCAGGTTGATAGAGTCCTCTCACACACACACTACCTCCCTCTGCCTGCTGCCACACATGATTTTGTTAACTCAGGGTGGAATTTACTGTTGTATCTCTGTCTCTCTCTCTCGATATCTGTCTCCCTCTGTCTCTGTTAGATTATACCTTTATAAACCCAGGTTACTATTACGTCTTTTTTCAGGGTCGTGATGTGCTGATAAAGTCCTCACACATCATGATAGGAGTATGAGGGCGACCTATGTGGTGACCTATGACCCCTATGGAGTATAACACACACACACACACACACACTCTCGCCAGCCAGGTAAGGACGCTATTTAAAACTTACGCTCCAGGGAAAAACTGTCGTGTTAACCTGATTACCATTTATCACCTGAAGGACTGATTACAGGTGTATTTGTTGTTGTTTATGTATGGGAGGTAAAGACAACAGATGTACTTGTTTGTATTTGTTCAGCCCAATGGTCCGCCTTTCACGATCTGGCTGTTGGATGTTTACTGTATGTGAGGTGAGGGAGTTTTTTTCAAGGTCTGGTTACCTTTATTATATATTTTACGTCTCTCTCTCTCTCTCTCTCTCTCTCTCTCTCCCAAACACACCAGGTGGCCAAACATTACCAAGTCATTATAATGCAATACAACTAATGCCCCTCCTGCATCCCCAACACCCCCCTACCCCCCCACACACCCCTACACCCACCTACCCCCCCTACACATACCACTACCACCCCTACACACCCCTCAATAAAACCTGACTAGGACCACTCCCTCCCCAAGACCGTGAACGGAAGCAGTGTACCGAGAGCTTATACATCGACAACTAGGTCATTTATCACCACTAGCTTCTTTATTACCATTATTGCCAGGCATCAAGTGGGTGGGGTGGGGGAAACTTTGGCCCTACCCCACCCCTACCCCACCCCTGACCCACCCCTGGCCCACACCCAGACCCACACCACCCCTGACCCACCCCTGGCCCACACCCAGACCCACACCACCCCTGACCCACCCCTGATCCACACCCTAACCCACACCCTCCCCCACACTCGACTAAACTGATCAAAATTAATGCAGCCAATTGCCTCTGTTGGGCCAAATTCTTTTCATCTTTTATCAAAATTTCCGGTTTAGTTTTAAGGGTTATCTGATGTATCCGGTAAATGGCCCGTTATGATACATTATACCTGGTGTTTAATACATCATACATTAGCGTGTATAACCCTCAGGAGGTTTATATATCAGAGTATAGAGGCGACATAGAGCATTAGAGAGCTGTTGTTTTAGGCTCTATTACTCTATAAACAAGTTGTTATATATCCCAGCCTTGTAAATACATTATTAATACATCATACATTACTAAATATATAACTAATACATCATACATTTCATACACTGTGGAAGTACTGGTTATTGTAGTGGTGGTTAAGGCTGGTGGTGGTTAAATAAATAAATGAATGGTGATTACTCTCTCTCTCTCTCTCTCTCTCTCTCTCTCTTTCACCCATTCTATACACTGATCACCACAACACCACTACAACCATCTCAGGTGAGTACTCGTCAAGCTGCCTACCTGTATGAGTCCTTAATGAGAAGGGAGACTTACCTGTATGTATAATGTCCACCTGGCCGCCTTACCTGCAACAGAAAGAACTATCACAGGTAAATTAATATACCTTGACAAGCAATTAACAGATACATATTATAGTTTTAGTATTTTTGGCGATTTTTTAGACAGGTAAGATATGTTTTGAAGGTTAATTAGGATAGGTAATTTAGACAGGTGAATAGATTAGGTGAGAGGGATGAAGGGAGGGGGTGAGAGGGGAGAGGAGTAGGGGTGAGTGGGAGAAGCTGAGAGGCAATTAGGTAGTGCAGGTGTATGGTGGTGTAGCAGGTGTATAAAATGGTGTGGCAGGTGTAGGTATATGGAACAAAGAGGTGTATTAGGCCTATATATATAGTGGTGCAGAAGGTGGTGTATGGTGCATCAGTGAGAGTGAAGGTGGTACAGCAGGTGTGGGTACAGCAGGTGTGGGTACAGGAGGTGTTACGAGCGGGCGAGTGTCGTGGTCTCCCAGCTAACAAGACATGCCAGCCCATCTCCCCAGCCCCCACTACCCGCTATGGATCACCTGCCGCCAATTTATGCTTCCAGAGTTGAACTATCTTAGGTATTATCGCCCGTCTTCAGCCCCTTCCCCAGGCAGGTCTTCCGTCATTATTCACGCCTTGGCCTGGCTTTATCTATGACGGTCTTCAAGTTAGCACACACACACACACTGTCTCAGGAGGTGGATTTTAGAATTTAATGCTTTAGGGTAAGTTGAGACGGAAAGGTGGGAATTAGAGTCTAAATTTCATAGTAGTTTTGAGAATTAATGTTTGAGAAAATTATGGATGATAATTTTGTTTACTTTTATTTTAATGTAAACTTTTAGAGTAACTTTGTCATTATTTGATACTAACAGTCATACAGTATACACATTTATTATACATATTGTTATTTGAATTCACTGGGTCATTATTTACGAACATTGTAAATAGATTTGGTAGTAAGAGAGAGCCTTGGGGAACACCTTACCTGTCACTCATTAAGGTAAGTCTGTGGCTCCTGTTAAGTGTTAATTAATTTAGTATTTTGGGATCACCTGAAGATTGGCCTCCCTTCCCCAGGTGGTGGAAGAGGAGGTGGAGAAGGAGGAGGAGGAGGGGGTAGTGAAGGAGGAAGAGGACGAAGAGGAGGACGATGTGGAGGAAGAGAACGAATGTAAGGAAGAGGGGGAGGGGGGGGTGAAGGACATAGAGAGGAAGAGGAGGAGAAAACAGGGACCGCTGGAAGAGGAAGGAACGGACGGAACTGAAGGAGGCGATGAAGAAGGAGGAGAAGGAGGAGAAAACAGGAACGTTCTGAAGGAGGCTGAGAAGGAGAAAAGAAGGGGCGGTGCTGAAGGAGGCGATGAAGAAGGAGGAGAAGGAGGAGGAGATAGTGTCGCATCCATCACTCCTGATTAACCCCCAGCTAGTAGGTCCTTCATCCCACAGGAAATCATCACTATAGTAGGGAGACGAACCCAACCAGGTCCCTATCAACACCACCACGACGTACTAAGATTAAAATATAAATTGTGTTACCTCCCCTCTCTCCCCCCTCTCTTCCCCCTCCCTCCCCCCTCTCTTCCCCCTCCCTTCCCCCTCTCTTCCTTCCCTCACCCCCATCCTGTCCTTTCCCACCTTACCCCTTCCTACCATTCCCCTCCTCCCCCCTCCCCATCCCATCCTCTTCCTCCCCCATCCCCCTCCTATCATCCCCTCCTCCTTCACCCTCCCCCCATCCCCCATCACCCCACTCCAACCTCTTCCCCCTCCTCCCCCTCACTGTTTCTTCTGGTCAAAGCTAATTTTAACCAGGATAAAATATGCACAAGGGTTAAATTATTATACGTGGGGGGGAAGAGGAGGGAGGGGGAGGATTAAGGTTATTTTTTTTAACTAACACATATGTATACTTGGATTAGGATAGACAGGAATGGATTAGTTTTGATGAGGATAAATACATAGAAAGTTTGTGATAATTTGTATTATATGTATGTATGTATGTATGTATGTATGTATGTATGTATGTATGTATGTATGTATGTATGTAGGGAGGAGGAAACACACACACACTCTCATATTATAGGTAAAAATAATTAATAGAATGATAGAAATTAATAGAGTGATTGACAGAATGAAAGAATGATTGATAGAATGAAAGAACGAGATAGAATGACATAAATTAATAGGTAACTAACATATACTGACGTAACCAGAAAAATAAAATAATAATAATAATGTTTCTCTCACTTGCCTGTCAACACACTTCACTAGACAGACAGAGTGTGTTGGTGTTCTCTCTAATATTCTCTAATTTTTGGGGAGTAATTTTGATTTAGATGTTTTAAAAAGGGTTTATTAAATGGTAGGTTGTGTTTTGGTGTTTAGAAATGTTGTTATTGTAGTTATTATTATTATTTTTCTTCGTCGTTATTATCATTATCACTACAATCACCACTACTACCACCACCACCACCATCACTACCACCTTCATCACCACTACCACCACCACCATCACTACCACCTTCATCACCACTACCATCACCACCACCATCACTACCACCCTCATCACCACTACCACCACCATCATCACTACCACATCACCACTCACCACCACCACCTCACCATCACACACTACCACCACCATCACTACACCTTCATCACCACTCCATCACCATCACCACTTCATCCACTCATCACCACCACCATCATCATCATCATCACACGAGAGACTGATGGCCACCCTCCTCCCCTCACTTCCTTCCACCTTGAGAACATTAGTCACCCTCCCCCCAACACCAAGGCCTCAGACTCCTGCAGAAGCAAAAATGCAAAAGTTCCTGAGGGTGGGGGGTGAGGGAGAAGAGGGGGGAGGGGAGGGGTGAGGGAGGGGGAGAAGCATCATTCGAGAATATACCTGAACGCCCAAGAAAAGGTGTGAGGTGTGGGGGATGAGGGGGTGAGGTGGGATGAGGGTGAGAGGGAGGATGTGGAGGGGTGAGGGGGAGTTAATGTGGGGGTGAGAGGAGAGGTGAGGTGAGGGGAGGTAAGGTGAGTAGGAAGGGGGGTGGTGGAGTGAGACGAGGGGAGGTGTAGGGGTGTGGAGGAGAGAGGGGGGAGGGGGGTCGATGCCATTATCATATTGGGGAACTATTTGTGACAGCGGCCCCGATTATAACACGTGAACTACGGGATAGGCTGAAGAGTGTAGGGGGCTATAGTGGAGGGGGGGGGCTATGGTGGAGGGGGGCTATAGTGGAGGGGGGCTATAGTGGAGGGGGGGGCTATAGTGAGGATAGGGAGGGTTACAGTCTACCTACATGCCTAGCCTCCTCAGCCCCACCTCCATTACCATCCTCTACCATAACCACCATTTCTCTACCCCACCTCACCACCCCCTCACCCTCAGCTAACCATATACTGCTACCCCTCCCCCATCTCAGTATTAAATGTTCTTGTGGGTACTTTGTTATTACTGGCCAGAATAACACGAGAGAAATATGTCCTGAGTGTTTCCTTTATGTCTGTGTATAGAGCTAGTGTAGGTGTGTAGTGCATGTGTGTGTAGGTGTGTAGTGCATGTGTGTGTAGGTGTGTAGTGCATGTGTGTGTAGGTGTGTAGTGCATGTGTGTCTGTGTAGGTGTGTAGTGCATGTGTGTCTGTGTAGGTGTGTAGTGCATGTGTGTC
This sequence comes from Homarus americanus, assembly GCF_018991925.1. Taxonomy (NCBI): domain Eukaryota; kingdom Metazoa; phylum Arthropoda; class Malacostraca; order Decapoda; family Nephropidae; genus Homarus; species Homarus americanus. The sequence continues at coordinate 5,348,445 of NW_024735554.1, forward strand.
TGTGTGGTTGCTGAGTACGTTAAGACTGTTGTTTGAGTACATTTTAGAGTGGTGTGTACTTTAGGTTCTGTATATCATGGTGCTGGGTACATGTATCCTGCTTTTATTAGTACATCACGTTCTGGGAGGGGGTGATGTATGTAGCCTGCCGGAGGAGGGAAGGAGAAGAAGAATGGAGGAGGAAGGAGGGGGAAGGAAGGGGAAGAGGAGAGAGGGAGGAGGAGGCAGGCTATACACTCATCTCCTCCTACACGAGTACATCATGTTCTGGGGAGGGAGGGAGGGAGATGCACTTAGCTGACTGGTGGTGGAAGAGGGAGGACGAGGATGGAAGGGGGAAGGGGGAAGGGGGAAGGGGGAAGGGGGAAGGAGAACGCTGGAGGTAGTATCATAATTCGCCGTGTTATCATCATCAATTCAGGAGTCCATATCGCAACCCAGGCTCCACTTCTCCAGTTTAAACGTATATTTCATCTCATAATGTGCCATCAATTGCTGTTCCCGCCGTCCAACGAACCCTTCCCACAATCCTTCGCTTATAGGACACCCGCAGAACACATCCTTAAACTCCACCCTTTAAAGGACTCCCTAACCATATCCTAGCTTACACATCCTCAATTGGTGTTTAAACTTCAAGGATAAGGATGGTTTTGGAAGGAGGGTTATTTTTTTTTTTTAGGATGATAGGATGGAGATGGGATGGTTGTGTGTGCGTGTGTCGTTGTGGAGGTGAAGCGTAGAGGAAACTGAACGATAGGAATGGAACTGCTGCCTCCCAGACGCCATCTATTCCACTCAAAACTTTGTGAACTTTCGCAGGAAGAGCAAGTATTTTTTAAGAGGAGCCGCTCATTTCGTTAATGGACGTCATCGTTTATCATAAGCCACCTCACTTTTGTAGATTAAGACTCATGAAACGGGTGAGGGATGGGGGAAGTGGGGAGGGAAGGGGGGAAGGGGAAGGGGAAGAAGAGGGAAGGGAAGAGGTGGATGAAGAGGGAAAAAGAGAAGGGGAGGGCGAGAGGGAGGATGAGGGGGAAGGGGAAGAAGAGGAGGAGGACGAGGAAGACTAGGAAGAGGGAGAGAGGAGGAGAAGAGGGAGGGAGTGGAAGAGGGAAAAGGATACAAAGTGTGATGGGAGTGAGAGAAGAAAGGGATAGAGGGGTGAGAGAAAGGAGGAAGAAGGGAGAGAGAAAGAAGATGGAGGGAACAATAGAAGGACGAAGAGAGATAAGGGAAGGAAAGAAGGAAGGAAGGAAGGAAGGAAGGAAGGAAGACATACAAATGGAGCTGGAGAGTAAAAAAAACGAAGAGGGGTGAGAGGGAGGGGTGAGAGGGAGAGGTGAGAGGGAAGGTGAGAGAAAGAGAGAGGGAATAAAAGATGGAAGAAGAAGAAGAAGAAGAAGAAGAAGAGAACATACATACAAAGGAGAAAGCAAGGAGTGAGAGAAAGGGAGAAGAGGAAGACAGAAGAATAGAGCGAGACGGAGAGAAGGAGGAGAAGTAAACAAGTAAACAAAACAAGAAAGACGAGGAAATAAGTTTGTTTACATTTGACTTCACGTGACGTAGAAATCAGCTGTTTTTTGTTTACTCTTCTCAACAGCTGATCCAAGTAACCAGAAAGAGAGAGAGAGAGAGAGAGAGAGAGAGAGAGAGAGGAGGTAAGTGAGAGATATAGGAGAGAAAGAGGAAGTGAGGTATAGAGGCGAGGAAGGAAAGATTTTATGAGAGAAAGATAGAGATAGCGATAAACATACATACATACATACATACATACACACATACATACATACATACATACATACATACATACATACATACATACATACATACATACATACATACATACATACATGAGTGCAATGGATAACTTAAAGGGTTAAATAATAGTTAACCTAACCAAACCTAACCTACCTTTAAGAATGATCATTAACCTGAGTGTGTGTGAGGGGGGAGGGGGGCTCTTCCAAATCCACCGCTACCTCCTTCCCTCTCTTCCTCCTGCCTCCCTCCCCCTCCCCCTGCCTCCCTCCCCCTCCCCCTACTTCCTCCCCTCCTCCTCCTCCCCACCTCCTCTACCCCTACCACCAGTCCCCCTACCTCATTCCCCCCCCCTCCCCCCCTCCCCCCTCCCCCCTCATACCAGCAGTATGATCCCACACGCTAAGTTACCTTCTTGTCCCCGCAAACTATCACGTAGAGCCAAGATGGTCCCACGAAGAGAGAGAGAGAGCAGCTCAGGGAACAAAAACAGCCAAACCATCAGTCAAGGCAAGATAAAAAGCCTATATTAATATGTGATGCTGAGAGGCGGACAATTACTCTGCTGAGGACAGGGGGAGAGGAGGGGGCAGAGAGGAGAGAGAGTGGGGAAGGAGAGGGCAGGGAGAGGGAAAGGGGAAAAATGGGAGGGAGGTGAAATTTAAAAGAAGGAGGAACAGGGAAGGGGGATAGCAGGAGAGAAGGGAGGGAGGGAGGGGGGTAGAAAGCCAAACACTCCCTGGTAAAACTAAACAGGGATGGAATCTAATGTGTTGAGATGGAGCCTTGGGCAGAAAGCCAGGAGATATGTGCTGAGGAGGAGGTAGGGGAGGAGGAGAGGAGAAGGAGGAGGGAGGGGGTGGGGGTATAGGGAGGAGGTGGGGAGGAGGAGAGGGGATGAGGGAGAGGGAGAGGAGTGGGAGGGAGGGGTGAGGAATGGGGAGGATGGGTGAAGGAGTGGAGGGTGGGGGGGATAGGAGGAATGGGGAGGTGGGAGGGATGGGGAGGAGGGGGGGAAGAAAAGGGGAGGGAGTGGGGAGAGAAAGGAGGCGGAGGGATGGGAGGTATATTCTCTCCCGCGTTATGGCCTCCAGCGGGAATCTGGCCTCTTCTTGTGTGGTGTGTTGTGAGGCCGCTCGGCTCCTCCTGGCCAGCTGTGGGCCATCTTTGCTGGTACAATATCTCCATTAAACCTTCCATTTACCACAATAACAAAACTGGGAAAGATTTTGACAGAATTCCACCACCTGACTCTGAGGTGTGTGTGTGTGTGTGTGTGTGTGTGTGTGTGTGTGTGTGTGTGTGTGTGTGTGTGTCATATAAGACGAGCCTCAACATGACACCTGTAGTTACACATGACACACACACACACATGTAGAGTAACTATGTGTCACTCACGCCTCCTCCCCTTCTACCTTCCATCTCTCCTGTTCCTCCCCCTATCATCTCCTCCCTCCCATCCTTCATCTCTTCCCTCCCTACCTCCCCTCCTCTTCCAAATCCCTCCCTCACCCCCTCACCCTCGGTAGCGTCTCCTAGTGAGGGGGTCGCTGTAATTGATTGTCAACAGAGATACATCGGGGTGGCACGTGTACCTCCCCTGGTAGAGGTGGCACTGTATATACACCTCACCCTCTCCAACACTACCACACCTGTAATAAGACTCCCACACCTGTCCTGAGCCTCCCACGCCTGTCCTGAGCCTCCCACGCCTGGCCTGAGCCTCCCACGCCTATCCTGAGCCTCGCCTGTCCTGGGCCTCCCACGCCTGTCCGCCTGTCCTGAGCCCTGGGCCTCCCACACCTGTCCTGAGCCTCCCACGCCTGTCCTGAGCCTCCCACGTCTGTCCTGAGCCTCCCACGCCTGGCCTGAGCCTCCCACGCCTATCCTGAGCCTCCCACACCTGTCCTGATGCTCCCACACCTGTTACAAATTTCCCATACCTGACATAAAGCTCCCATACCTGGTCTGAGACTCCCACACTTCTTTCTATACATAAAGGGGACATACACCTGACTGACTTTAATTGACTGAGTGGTTGACTAAATGACTGACTGACTATTTGACCGGTTGACTGACTGACTAATTGAGTGAAAGAAAAACTAGCTGACCGACTCACTGACTGAAGCCAACTTTAAGAGACTTACGTCCCCTCAGCTTAAGCAACAGGAACATGAAGCCAAGACTTTAATAAGCTTTAGCTGCTAGAGGTCTGGCCAGCATGACCTAACCCCACCCCACCTCTCCCCGCCCCTCCCCGTCCCCTCCTCCCCACCTCCCCACCCCACCCCACCCCCTCCCCCTCCCCCTCACCCGCCCCACCTCACCCCGCCCCACCTCACCCCTCCTGCCCTCCCCCACCCCGCCCCTCCTCCCTACCTTATTTAAACTTGGCCCGGTAGTTATAAGATACGCCAGAAGGATGATCTCTAATTACCAAGAGCTTCATTGAACACTGGTGAAGCCTTCGGGAGGGTCTGGCATCTATATATTTAAGCTTCAGTAACAGACACAAGCTTCCTACCCTGTCAGAGCTTCGGGAACGTGAGAAGAAGCCCCCTAGAACCCCCCCAGAACCCTCATGGAACCCCAATAACCTCCAATGAAGCCTCAAGAAGCCCACCTGGATCACCCTTCCCCCACCTTGTTAAAAGCTTCAGCAACAAGGGATCAGGAATATAAGGCAAGAAGCTCTGTTATCTCACCCTCTCTCTCCCTTCTCTCTAATCATCCCCCCTCTCTTTCCCTCTCTCTCATCATCCCTTTCCCTTCTCATTATCCCTCTCCACTCCTCTATCTCCACCACCTCTCCACACCACCAACCATCCCTCTCCACCACCTCTCCACACCACCAACCATCCCTCTCCACACCACCAACCATCCCTCTCTTTCCCTCTCTCTCTCCCCATCCACCCATCCCTCTCCAACCACTATACTCTCTCCTCCTATCCACCAAGTTTATCTTCGTAACCAACTTTATTATCCCTGAGGCTAACTTTGGCTCCCCACATTAGCATTTAAGTGGACCAACAACAGGGCAGGGTGGCGAAAATTGCAAAATCAATAACAGCATTTGGTTGAGGTGAATTTGGGGGGTGTGGGGGTGGGTGGGGTTAGTGGGGGTGGGGGTGGGGTGGGTCGTCCTTGAGGTTTATATTATAAGTCCGAAACATCTCTTGTTTTAATCCACATACCAGAATAACTTTCGTAAATAACCTTCAATAACAAGGTAAATAACGAGAGGTCTTTTAGTACTCACATACACAACAGTTACCAACAATAACACTATTAAACACACACCTAACAATCACCACACAATAACACCCATCTTTAATAAACACATAACAATCACCATCAATAACAGGACCAATAACAAAACCACAGTTCCTCAGGTATAATTAACAAGGGTTTTAACTAAGTATAATGAAGGCAGGACAGTGAGGGTCATTAGTCATCGTCAAGAGAGAGAGGCCAATAAAAGCTTGGACCATTGAATACACGTAATGATCTGGTCACGATTAGCGTTGGTGACCAGTGGGCCATCCATCACTGTCTGGCCAGGGGGGGGGGGTCTAACTCATTGGTAAATACCTACACTACCACCACTACTACCACTACTACCACTACTACCACCACTACTACTACCACTACTACTACCACTACCACCACTACTACTACCACTACCACCACTACTACTACCACTACTACTCACCACTCACTACCACCACCACCACCACCACTACCACCACTACCACTACCACCACCACCACCACCACCACCACCACCACAAGTACTCCCAATACCCTGATAACACTCACTCCCTTCATTTAATATGCACGGAGTAAGACAAGGCTTCATCACACGAGTATTATACACTTATATATTATATTACTTTATGTTGTACAGTCAAGAAAATACTGTGTGTGTGTGTGTGTCTGTGTGTGTGTGTGTGTCGGTGTGTGTGTGTGTGTGTGTGTGTATCGCTGTGTGTGTGTGTGTCAGTACATTAATCTTAAATACATTACCATTATTACACTGTGAAATATATATCGACACAGACTTAATCTAAATTCAGATATACACATCGATTTCTCTATGATAATATATACAATGGCTGCCCCTCGTGTACCGAGGATGGCCGGCTCAAGGGCCACCTAGGCGTGAGTTTGTTTAAGGTGTAGAAGCTGTCGCCAACATAACAACCACACCCTAAGTTAACGAGCTGCATGACCCAGTGTCAAGGAATAGTCCGAGAACACCGGACAACTCACCAACTGCACTGGCTAACTATTACCCCGGAACACGATTAACATCCAGGTTCCCAATTACTGCTGGGTAGACAGAGGCAAATGGCGTAAAGAAACTTGCCCATAGTTTCACCCTGCCCGGGGATCGAACCCTGGTCCTTCCGCTTGTGAGGCGAGCATGCTGACCATTACACCACAGGTCTCTACACACACACACACACACACACACACACACACACACACATACACATTTAAAACAAAAACACAGACATACACACAATACAAATACACACAAATCCACATTATCTACACACAGAAAATTCCCACATTTTGTATACTGAGAGAGAGAGAGAGAGAGAGAGAGAGAGAGAGAGCCAGCTTCTTGTGGTGGGGAGCTGTAACAGAGAGGCGGCCACAAATACAGAGATAAACACGAATTATTACCACACATAGACTCAGCCACCTCCTACAAGTGACCTCCTTTCCTCTATCTCTCTCTCTCTATTTCCTCTCCTTCTCTCTCTGTTTCTTCGCTCTCTTTCTCTATCTGTTTCCTCTCCTTCTCTCTCTGTTTCTTCGCTCTCTCCCTGTTTCCTCTCCTTCTCTCCCTCCTTCCCTCCCTATTAACTGCTCTACATGGCATGTCTACTGTAGAAATATTGGCATTTAATCACAAGTATCGACCTGCCTCTGCTTGTTACTTCACCCACAGTCTCACAAGTCGCTGCTGTTGTGTGTGTGTGTATGTGTAGAGTGTGTGTGTGTGTGTAGTGTGAGTGTGTGTGTAGTGTGTGTGTGTGTATGTGTTGGTCGGGGCTCGCCAACTGGCCGGTGAGTTATGGGCAAGGTTTAGGTAGGATATGTCTGCATCATTATTCGAGTAATCCCACATTATCAAACTAATTTAGAGGCATCCCACCGCCCGCCCGCCCCGCTGCTCACCTCCCCCATCACCCCTCTCGTCCCCCTCTCCCCCCTCACCCCTCTCCCCCAACAAATACAACCACCAACGTAATGCTATTCCACTTTAATAGTAAAAACGCGGGGAAATTATACACTGGGCGGTTTTTTAATATTTCCCCGCGACATAATCAACACACTTCACAATGGCTTCCAATTTTCGAGCCGTGGTTAAGACAACGACGGTGGACGGATCTCTTACACCTCGGGGCAGTAACCTCGCGTGATATATAAGACTTAAACACCCTCACAATACGTAAATAGACAAGTGAAGTAAGTTAGCCAATATCCATCAGCAGGCGATGGATCAGGTCGGTGTAGCGGGGTCGGCGTGTGTCTATGAACCTGCTCCGGAACAGCCAACGAAGCATTACGAAAGCTTCGCTCAGCTCCCAGGAGAGCCATGCTGGTAATTAATGTCTGGGAGAGGCGTTGTTTAGCCAACTTGTTTTTCATAAAGTGAATATGCAGAGGCCCCGCTTTGAGCCTCCACACGATATCGCGAGCCAAATTTTGATACAGTGAGGTCGGCTGAGAGGGACCCCCCCCCTCCTCCCCGCTTTAATTTGTTGTTGTGTGGTGTCAAGGGGCGGTGTGTGGACATTATTATTACGTGGATGTTGTGGCCTTTATGTGGCCCACCTCTTGTTGTGGCCCACCTCTTGTTGTGGCCCCTGTGGCTCGATAGTTGTACTTTAATTTGTCTTCAGAGATATGTACACAATCGTACTACATAACTGAGTACATTCATAGCCTTACTGTACCTTGGACTCGGCGAGAAATGTATAAATTGGACTCAGCAAAGAATACGTCAAATAATTATACTATGAATATTCTCAACTATACATAGAGAAATAAGCCACAGTATGTATAGTCATGTATAGTGGTCAGTATGTATAGTGGTCAGTATGTATAGTGGTCAGTATGTATAGTGGTCAGTATGTATAGTGGTCAGTATGTATAATCATGTCTAGTTTTGTTTCCATTTTAACGCTATATTAAGGTTGGTTAGGTTAAGTTAGGTTAGGATTTGTTTAGGTTAATTAGCCAGATGGGAACAAAGGTGTAATATATTAATACCTGAACCTCTGTTGTCTCCTCTAGGAGTTTACGGTAGATGAAAACGAAGGTATGTTTATATTTGTCCCTTCTGTGTCTTTCAAGCGACTTTGGACGATCAGAATGAAGGTGTATTTACATATTTTTTTTTTACCACTTGTGTTTGTGAGTTATTCTGGCCGATGGGAACAAATCTATGCTTATATATTAACCACTGTAGTATTTTGCCAGATGGGAAGGAAGACTTGTTTACATTTTTACCACTTGTGTTTATGAATTATTCTAGTAGATGAGAACGAGGTTATATATTTTTTTTCCTACTGCCCACTATGCTGCCGGACACTACATCCCATCGGGCAAAATGCATCAGATGTTAAGCACGGTACTGAAATAATTTTTTTCTTTGTTTCCTGGGAAGTATATTCATTAGCAGTGACCTGTAGCTATGACCTGATGAGAATGAGGTCAGGTCAGGTCAGGTCATGAATAAAATACCTACAAAAATATACTGACTGACCCAACACAAGTTTATATTTTAATTATTGCTTATTCTTTCCTTTCCTTCGTCTTCTCCTCCTCTTCATTTTTCCCCACCTCTTCTTCCTTCTTTCCCTTCATCTCTATCTTTCTATTTTTCTTCTTCCTCTTCTATTTCTTACTTTTTTCATCACTCCTCACTCCATTTCTCTCCTTCTCTTCCCTGTTCCTTTTCTCTCACCTCTGCCTCCACCTCCTCCTCCTTCTCCTCCATCTCCTCCTCCCTCAATAGCTGCCACATAATCTCTCTCTCTCTCTCTCTCTCTCTCTCTCTCTCTCTCTCTCTCCTCCTCCCTCCATCAAGAACCTCATCATCTGTCACTTTAAAATTTTCTTTTAATCTTGTTTCATTCTTCTTCTTCCTCTCTCCTTCCTTCCTTCTCCTCTTCCTTCCTCATTTTCCTATTCTTCGTCCTCTTCCTCCTCCTCCCCTTACATCTCACCCTCCTCACCCTCCTATTCCTACCCCTTTCCTCCTCCTCCTCCTCCTACAAATCCTTCCTTCACCCCCCCTCACCCCACTCTCTTCCTCATCAAGCAACACACAATCTCACGGTTTAAACTTTCCCCTCTCTCTCAATGATACCCCTCCCTCTCCCACCACCGCCTCCTCCACGCTCCCCCTCTCTCTTCCACGCTCCTTCCCCTCCTCATTGTCTTCCCTCCTTCCCACCACTTCTTCAGCTTACACTTACACCCCCTCCCACTCCTCCCACTCCTCCCCATTAATATTCCACAGCACACTGGAGCCGGTACATCCAGGAGAATTGCATCCCACTCAGAATTAGGAAACGCTCCAGAACTGATCCCAAATCTGCAGTTAATAGTGTGGCTGGCTGGAGGAACCCTCTATACTTCACGCTGTTTCAGTAGTGTTTGGCGGAGAGCAGAGCATCCACACACACACACACACATACACACATACACACACACACACACACATATACACACACACACACACACACACACACACACATACATACATACACAGACACACACACACAGACACACACACATGCACACACACACACACACACACACACACACACAGACACACACACACACACACACACACATACATACATACACAGACACACACACACACACATAAAAACATAAAAATGGAGGAAACTGCAGCGGGCCATACTGGACAGTCCCGTTTACACCCAACCCCTATCGCTCATATATCCATCCAACTTTGTTTGAAGCTGTCCAGCGTATTAGAGTTAATGATAATGTTTGGTAACTTGTTCCACTCATCCACTACTCTATTTCCAAACCGGTATAATTGTAGAGGTCTTATTATGTGTACCGTAAGAGGCTCTGGTGGTGTATAGGCGAGATATAGTTAAATTTTCTCTGATGATCAAGGGATTTTTACCCGCCTTCTGTATTATATATCTGAGATGATTTGCTGGAAGAGCCAAAGTTTATAATCTTGAGAGAGGTGAGGGAGGGAGGGAGGTGAGGGAGAGAGGTGAGGGAGGGAGGTGAGGGAGAGAGGTGAGGAGAGGGTGAGGAGAAAGAGGAGTGAGAGGGAGGTGAGGAAGAGGGAGGTGAGGAGAGGTAGAGAGGAGGTGAGGGAGGAGTGAGGGAGAAATGATTGAGGAGGAGGTGAGGAGGAGGTGAAGGAGAGGTGAGGAGAGGTGAGGAGGAGGTGAGGAGGAGGTGAAGGAGGTGAGGAGGAGGTGAGGAGATTGAGGAGAGGGTGAGGAGGAGGTGAGGAGATGGGTGAGGAGGAGGTGAGGAGGGAGGTGAGGAGGGTGAGGTGAGGGAGGAGGTGAGGGAGAGGGGGAGGTGAGGAGAGGGGTGAGGAGAGGGTGAGGGAGGGAGGTGAGGGAGAGGGGGTGAGGAGGGAGGTGAGGGAGGTGGGGGATGGGTGGGGGAGGTGAGGGAGGGAGGTGAGGAGGGAGGTGAGGAGGAGGTGGGGAGAATTGAGGTGAGGAGAGGGATGGGGAGATGGGTGAGGGAGAGAGTGAGAGGTGAGGTGAGGGAGAGGAGGGTGGGGAGAGGAGGAGTGAGGGAGAGAGGGAGTGAGAGAGTGAGGGAAAGAGGGAGTGAGGGAGAGGAGGAGTGAGGGGGAAAGGGAGTGAGGGAGTGGGGGAGTGAGGGAGTGAGGGAGAGGAGGAGTGAGGGGGAAAGGGAGTGAGAGAGTGAGGGAGACAGCTCATCCCTTGCTACAGCTCTTCATGTTTGTAAATTAATTAATTCTGAAACTTTCATCTTGTGAGTTGATGAGAAAACAACCCGGGCCAACTATGAGGTGGCAGCTTCCTCGCCACCCAGGAGTAGACACCTTCCTTAACTTAACCTAACCTAACCTAACCTAACCTAACCTAACCTACACTTTTCTTAACCCATTACTGTGTCTGCCGGGCCTCTGTGCTGATGAGTGACCTGTGAGTGACCAGTGAGTGACCTGTGAGTGACCAGTGAGTGACCTGTGAGTGACCAGTGAGTGACCTGTGAGTGACCAGTGAGTGACCTGTGAGTGACCAGTGAGTGACCAGTGAGTGACCAGTGAGTGACCAGTGAGTGACCTGTGAGTGACCAGTGAGTGACCAGTGAGTGACGTCTGAGTCCCTCCTCTAACTTTATCTTACATTAAATTATATTCTATTCTGCCTTTTCTATCTATATAATATTTTCCTCTCCCTTCTCCCTCTTCCTACTCCTCCCCTTCTTCTTTCTATTACTCTCCTTCTCTTCTCCCCCCCTCCTCCTCCCCCCCCTCCTTAAGGAAACTTCTACAGCCCTTGAGGAGAAGAATGGCGTCTCTCACCTAAATACAAGAATGACTCAATAAAGCGGTTTTTTCTCAAGACAGGAAACAAGGAGGGGGGCGGGGGGAGGGGGCGGGGAGGGGGTGAAAGAAGAAGAAGAGTAAGTAATCCTCCCCCTCCCTCCCCCCTTTTTGACAGGTAAGGAGGGGTTGTGGGGGGGAGTGAAAGAAGGAGAGTATAGGTAATCCTCCCTTCCCCCTCCTCACCCCTCCCCCCTCCCTTTGACAGGTAAGGAGGAGGTGTGTTAGTGGTGGGGTTTTGTCATGGACACACCAGGACGTCTTACACTCCATCACGTTTCCTCACCACCAACATCCCTCACCACCACCACCACCATCAACTCCCCCACCACCACCAGCCCCCTCCAACCCCTACTACCACCAAACCACCTCCAACCACCACCAACACTAACTACCCTTCAAGGTTCATATGTCTACAGTTCCTCCTTAAAAAAACCACTAACTGCCTGACGTAAGCTGAACCACCAACCCAATATCCAAAATGGCGGCAAACGACACTGAAGACTCTACCTAACTAACTTAATACACGTTCTCTACCAGTTAGGGGAACAAAATGTTAACACGGGGACATGTTTTTGAGGCCCAGCACAGCCCCGTGTCGAAACTTTTGACTCGTTGTTGAGGTCGTGAAGCTTCGGGTCAGCTTTGAGCACTCTGTTGTTGTTGTTGTTGTTTTTTTGTTTGATTTTGATATTGTGGCTGCTGCTGCTGTTGTTGTTGTTGTTGTTGTCTTTGTTGATGTTGTTGATGTTTTTTGTTACTGGGAATGGTGTGGAGTGAGGGAGGGAGGGCAGGAGGGAAAGAGGGACGGACAAACGTAAGAAAGGAAGGAAGGAAGGAGGAGAGGAAAGGAAGAAGGAGGGAAGGAATGAAGGAAGGAGGAAGGAGAGAAGGAATGAAGGAAGGTAGGAGGAGAGGGGAGGTCCTGGTCTTGGCTCACCTGGCGCTAACACTGAGGGTCGGCAGGTAAATAATTGCCTTAATCCTGCTCTTCCTGGGGCGGTGGTCAGCCTGTTCTGCCGCTCTCTGGGGATTAGTGCAGGTTAGAAGACAGCCTACACCCCCCTCCCCCACCATCACCACCACCATCACCATCACCATCATTACCCACACATCACCATCATCACCACCAACACACCTGCCTGGGGAGGGAGAGAAGGGAAGGAGGGGGAGAAGGGAAGGGAAGGAGGGGGACGGAAGGAAGGGAAGGGGGGTGTGGTAGCCTACGACAGTCTCTCCATCTTTTTTCAACTTCCTCTCTACACCCCCTCCCCCCCTCCTCCCCCCCCTCCTCCTCGACCCCTCCTCCTCCACCACTAATCTCTCGCCTCCTCTTCCTCTACACACAAAAGCTCGCCCTTGTGTCTTTGAGAAGTTGAAGGAGGACATACCAAAGCATTAGGTTATCCTTGACCAACGAGGGACAGGTAAGGTGCCAGGTAACGAGGGGGGAGAGGGGAGGTATAGTAGTCGAGATGAATACCTGTGGTGGTGGTGGTGGTGGTGGACAGGTGAGGTGTACAGGTGAAGTTTTCTAACTTAATTAAACTCTGTACTTCTAATTTATTTCAGATATGAGAAGAAAAAAGAAAAGAATTTTAGTGTTATATACCGAGTGATGGTAGTGCTGGTAGTGATGGTAATGGTGGTAATGGCACAGAAGACATCACTCCCAGAAGAGCATACCCTGTGGACCCATCCCTAATCCCCCTCTCTCTCCTTGGTCAGGCCGCCGTCACCTCACTGGGGGATTACCTCCCAAAACCTCACTTAAAAACACCAACACAAGAATTACCTGTCAATTATTTAGTGCCTACCTGGCGACCACCTGTAATATATAGTGGGATTATCCTCGACGACCTGTGGAGGAGGGATGGGAGGGAGGGGGAGGAGGAGGGGGGGAGTGGAGAGGGATTACTGCATTTCTGGTGATTTTTCTCTCAGGTGAGTCTCAGGTGAGTCTCAGGTGTGGACCACATATGAAGATCAAAGGGGCGGAGCTTAGAGCAGGAACACCCCCCACCGCACACACACACACACACACACACACACAATACTGCCCGTCTCGCTGTCTGTCTCGCTGTCTGTCTCGCTGTCTGTCTCGCTGTCTTTCTATTTGTATGTTTGCCTCTCTTTCTGTCTCTGTCTATCTGTCTGTCTGTCTGTCATCACCAGTGTACCATTCATCAACACACACTCTCCCTCGCAGCCTCCTGACAGTCAACACAGGGAAATAAGATCATGTATCAAACGTGTAGCGACGAGAGGGTAACCTGAAGACGTGATGATGACCCCTGACCCTCTCTCCTTCAGGTGTCCTACCATACTGGGTCAAAGGTCACACTTGGAGTCATGGGGTTAAGGTCAGGTTATGGTTCTATTTCTTGACCTTGGAGCCACACCCTGTCTTTGTCAAGCCACACCCAACCCTCTCAAGCCACACCCAACCCTCTCACGCCCCTCCACGCCCACTCCGACTGCCACAACGCCCCACCACACCTGCCTCATCACCCGAAGGGCACCACCAGAACTACCACTCAGGTGTGTGTGTGTGTGTGTGTGTGCTTAATAAAGACGTTCTATTCCTTCCAGGTTTTAACACAGCATAAAAACAAAGAACTTAACTCGTCCTGATTGGTTGGCAGTTGACCAATAAGCTTGACGTGTTGCCTGTGTTCTCGAGACGTGGTTTAGTGGCCATCAAGAGAGCCTCTACCAGTCTCACCGAGCCATTAGTCACGCGCGCTGTATGTCTGCTCCTTCATAAACAAACACAGACGAACCAAAACAGACTATAAACTGAGAGGTACTGACCAACACCACCTCTCTCCACCCAAACACCACCCTCCCCACCAAACACCACCCTTCCCACCCCAAACACACCTCTCCCACCCTCTCCCACCCCTAAACACCACCCTCCCACCCCTAAACACCAATCTCTCCCACCCCCAAACACCACCCTCCCACCCCAAACACCACCCTCTCCCACCCCCAAACACCACCCTCTCCCCCCCCAAACACCACCCTCTCCCACCCCAAACACCACCCTCTCCCACCCCAAACACCACCCCTCTCCCACCCCAACACCACCCCACACCCCTCTCCCCCAAACACCCCTCTCCACCCCAAACACCACCCTCTCCCACCCCAAAACCCCCCTCCCCACCCCCAACCCTCTCCCACCCCAAACACCACCCTCCCACCCCAAACACCACTCTCCCACCCCAAACACCACCCTCTCCCACCCAAACACCACCCTCTCCCACCCCAAACACCAATTCTCCCACCCCAAACACCACCCTCCCACCCCAACCCCCCTCCCACCCCCAAACACCACCCCTCTCCCACCCCAAACACCACCCTCCCACCCCCAAACACCACCCCCCTCTCCCACCCCAAACACCACCCTCTCTCTCCCACCCCAAACACCACCCCTCTCCCACCCCCAAACACCACCCTCTCCCACCCCAAACACCACCCTCTCCCACCCCAAACACCACCCTCTCTCCCACCCCCAAACACCACCCTCTCCCACCCCCAAACACCACCCTCTCCCACCCCCAAACACCACCCTCTCCCACCCCCAAACACCACCCTCTCCCACCCCAAACACCACCTCTCCCCACCCCAAACACCACCCTTCCCACCCCAAACACCACCCTCCCACCCCAAACACCACCCTCTCCCACCCCAAACACCACCCTCTCCCACCCCAAACACCACCCTCTCTCCCACCCCAAACACCACCTCTCCCACCCCAAAACCACACTCTCTCCCACCCCCAAACACCACCCTCTCCCACCCCAAACACCACCCTCTCCCACCCCAAACACCACCCTCTCCCACCCCCAAACACCACCTCCCTCCCACCCCCAAACACCACCCTCCTCTCCCACCCCCAAACACCACCCTCTCCCACCCCAAACACCACCCTCTCCCACCCCAAACACCACCCCTCTCCCACCCCAAACACCACCCTCTCCCCACCCCAAACACCACCCTCTCCCACCCCCAAACACCACCCTCTCCCACCCCAAACACCACCCTCTCCCACCCCAAACACCACCCTCTCCCACCCCCAAACACCACCTCTCCCACCCAAACCCTCTCCCACCCCCAAACACCACCCTCTCCCACCCCAAACACCACCCTCTCCCACCCCAAACACCACCCTCTCCCACCCCCAAACACCACCCTCTCCCACCCCCAAACACCACCCTCTCCCACCCCAAACACCACCCTCTCCCACCCCAAACACCACCCTCTCCCACCCCCCAAACACCACCCTCTCCCACCCCCAAACACCACCCTCTCCCACCCCAAACACCACCCCTCTCCCACCCCCAAACACCACCCTCTCCCACCCCCAAACACCACCCTCTCCCACCCCAAACACCACCTCTCTCCCACCCCAAACACCACCCTCTCCCACCCCCAAACACCACCCTCTCCCACCCCAAACACCACCTCTCCCACCCCCAAACACCACCTCTCCCACCCCAACACCAACTCTCCCACCCCAACACCACCCTCTCCCACCCCCAAACACCACCTCTCCCACCCCAAACACCACCCTCTCCCACCCCAAACACCACCCTCTCCCAAACACCACCCTCTCCCACCCCAAACACCACCCTCCCCTCCCACCCAAACACCCTCCCCACAACCCTTCCACCCCAAACACCACCCTCTCCCACCCCAAACACCACCCTCTCCCACCCCCAAACACCACCCTCCCACCCCAAACACCACCCCCTCTCCCACCCCAAACACCACCCTCTCCCACCCCAAACACCACCCTCTCCCCCCCACCCCCAAACACCACCCTCTCCCACCCCAAACACCACCCCACCCCAAACACCACCCTCTCCCCCACCCCAAACACCACCCTCTCCCACCCCAAACACACCACCCTCTCCCCACCCCAAACACCACCCCTCTCCCACCCCCAAACACCACCCTCTCCCACCCCCAAACACCACCCTCTCCCACCCCCAAACACCACCCTCTCCCACCCCCAAACACCACCCTCTCCCACCCCAAACACCACCCTCCCACCCCAAACACCACCCTCCTTCCCACCCCAAACACCACCCTCTCCCACCCAAACACCACCCCCTCTCCCCCCAAACACCACCCTCTCCCACCCCAAACACCACCCTCTCCCCACCCCAAACACCACCCTCTCCCACCCCCAACACCACCCTCTCCCACCCCCAAACACCACCCTCTCCCACCCCAAACACCACCTCTCCCACCCCAAACACCTCTCCCACCCCAAACACCACCCTCCCCACCCCAACACCACCCTCTCCCACCCCAAACACCACCCTCTCCCACCCCAAACACCACCCTCCCCACCCCAAACACCACCCTCTCCCACCCCCAAACACCACCCTCCCACCCCAAACACCACCCTCTCCCCACCCCAAACACCCCTCCCCACCCCAAACACCACCCCTCTCCCACCCCCAAACACCACCCTCTCCCACCCCCAAACACCACCCCTCTCCCACCCCAAACACCACCCTCTCCCACCCAAACACCACCCTCTCCCACCCAAACACCCCTCCCCCCAAACACCACCTCTCCCACCCCCAAACACCACCCTCTCCCACCCCAAACACCACCCTCTCCCACCCCAAACACCACCTTCCCACCCCAAACACCACCCTCTCCCACCCCAAACACCACCCCTCTCCCACCCCAAACACCACCCTCTCCCACCCCAACACCTCTCCCACCCCAAACACCACCTCTCTCCCACCCCCAAACACCACCCTCTCCCACCCCCAAACACCACTCCTCTCCCACCCCCCAAACACCACCCTCTCCCACCCCAAACCACCCTCTCCCACCCCAAACACCACCTCTCCCACCCAACCCCCTCCCACCCCAAACACCATCCTCTCCTCCACCCCCAAACACCACCCTCTCCCACCCCAAACACCATCCTCTCCCACCCCCAAACACCACTCTCCCACCCCAAACACCACCTCTCCCACCCCCCAAACACCACCCTCCCCCACCCCAAACACCACTCTCCCACCCCAAACACCACCCTCTCCCACCCCAAACACCACTCTCCCACCAAACACCACTTCCCACCCCAAACACCACCCTCTCCCACCCCAAACACCACCTCTCCCACCCCAAAAACCCACCCTCTCCCACCCCCAAACACCACCCTCCCACCCCAAACACCCCCCACAACTCTCACCCTCATTTGAATAATAAATAATCAGGACTCCAAAAGGATAATTTGTCAGGTAGAGCTCAAAGTCTAGAGGTTCATTTTTCACTAATAATAGAGAAGGATAAACGACTGGTGGTGTTTTCCTGGCGCCTGCTGCTGTACCCCCTCGTCAGTAGCGGCGGTCACCAGAATCCATCAAAAACAAGATAAATCGTCTCAAAATACCTGTAGCGGATCACACCTGTAGGTTACCTGGCTGACAGTGACCCCCTCCCTCCCCCTCCCTCCCTCCCTCCTGTAGTGCGTCAGGTAAGGTTGTGACAATATGGCGGAGGAATGTTTATGAGACTCGACTAGATGAGAAAATAAAAATAGTAATAGTAATACCAAAGTCACTTATGAGAACTCTTAACACCAGGATTAGTTTAAATCTCGGATTACTTAAAAAAATGTCTTCCGCTTTATATTAGATTATGAGGAACTGCGATTGATTGAAAATACGTAAAATTTATGTTGAGACAAAGTTTGGTTAAGGAGGAGGAGGAGGAAGGAGTGGTTAGAGGAGGAGGAAGGAGGGAGGAGGAGGAACACAGGGAGAAGACTTGGATGGGAAACTCTAAGAAAACCTGAGAAAGTTTCACAACATCAAGACAGTTTGAGAGACTAAGAAAAGTTCCACAAAAAAACAATAAAAATAAATAAAAAAGTAACAAAAATAAAAGAAAAAAACACGAAAAGAAGAAGAAACAAACAAGAAGAGATAAAACCTGTGTGTCTCACCTGTGTCTCACCTGTGTCTCCCCTGTGTCTCTGTTGTGTCTCCCCTGTGTCTCTGTTGTGTCTCACCTGTGTCTCTGTTGTCTCTCACCTGTGTCTCTGTTGTCTCTCACCTGTGTCACCCAACATCTCAAAACCACAATACATAGTAAGAGAGGTGAGACAAAATTCTCTCTCTCTCTCTCTCTCTCTCTCTCTCTCTCTCTCTCTCTCTCTCATCAACAGCGCTATGTGTGTGTGTGTGTGGGAATTAGCGTCTCTCTCTCTATGTGTGTGTGTGTGTGTGTGTGTGAGCGTCTGTGTGTGTCTCTCTCTCTTCCTCACGACCGTCCAGTACTTGTCCACGCCGCCACACGTGTACTGACAGACAGACAGACAGACAGACAGACACCTCAGGCCAAACCAACCAATCAAAACACCATCTACACATATCCTTCGTTTTTTATTGGGGAGTTGGGTAGGGTTAGGTTAGGTTAAGGGGGTGGTGGTGGTGGTCAGGTTAGGTAAGTTAGGTTAAGTTAGGTTAGGTTAGGTTAGGTTAAGGGTGGTGGTGGTGGTGGTGGTATTCCCTAAATGAATAAATAAAATGTGCTTGATTTTCCTTGTAATTGATCGAGTATTTTATGAGGAAAAAACCCTAATTGGATCTTTTAAATACTTAATCCCCAGGAATCAGGTGGGTTCCCTGGAGGTTAATTAGGCTCATCAATATGCAGATGACACTAATGACCAGCCAGGTATAAACATGGTGAGTCAGGGAGGGGGGAGAGAGGGAGGGGGAGAGGGAGGGGGTAGGGGGAAGGAGAGGGGGGCTTCTTTCTTTCCTTCTTTCTCTCTCTCTCTTCTTTCCTTCTTTCCTCCCTAGGTCATCACCCT
>NW_024735554.1:5372663-5377663 GCF_018991925.1 Homarus americanus
CTGGGTGGTGTGACAAGTCCAATAGTGGCCTGGGTGTGGCCATTGAGAGCTGTCCAGTCCCTTGATACACTCGTAATGGGTTAAATGGCCAAGTATTGCAACGACTGACAGCTGTATTACCTACACAATGGTGGCTTGGGGGAGGGGGGGGAGAGGGTGGGTAGGGGGAGAGGGTGGGTAGGGGGAGAGGGTGGGTAGGGGGAGGGAGGTGGGTAGGAGGGTGGGAAGGAGAGGGAGGTGGGTAGGAAGAGAGAGAATAAGAGGGAGGGAAGGAAGAAGTACAGTAAAAATGAGGGGCTATCCATTCCCCCATCCACCCATGTATCCACCTATCCAGCCATCCATCCCTCCACCCATTTATCCTAACAATCCATTCATCTATCCATCCACCCACCCCATCCAGCCAGTTAGCAACCATCATCTAAATCAATCAGACAAGCAGTGAGTCGACCAATCACGCCGCCAGCCGTTAGTGAGAGTCGTGCAATTAGTCAGAAAGCCAAAATACTCGTCACTTTCATTCACCCCTTTTTCTCTCTCTCTCTCGCTTATTCACTCACTCATCCTCCTCTTGCTCCTCCTCTTCGCCCTTCTCTCTTAGACATTCTTCCCTTCTCCTTCACCCTACACCTCACACCTCCCCTTTCTCCCCATTCCTTTCTCCTCCCCCTCCTCACCTCCCTCCCTCTCCCCAGTACTGTGACCCCCGACGCCCTGAAGGAATGAATCAACCCATAATGTGAATTTGATAACCCCCTTCTTCTTCTTCTTCCTCCCTTCCTTCTTCCTCCCTCCCTCTTCTTCCTCTCCCTCTTCTTCTTCTTCTTCTTCTTCTATCACCCAGCCAATCCGTCAACCAGGGGAAGGAGAACAAGGTGTAGATTGGGTAGATAGGTAAGGGTAGAGAGATAGGACACACACACACACACACACCCACACACACACACACACACACACACCCACACACACACACATACACACACAATAACTACTCCACTACGTCACCATAACACCATCACAGGCCACCATCATCACAATACCTCGGGATGAAACTTTTCAATGGTGCCATCAATTTGTCCTCCAATTAATCGCGGCGTTGGAAAAAAAACAAGTAAAAAGTGGGAAAAAAGTAGAATGTGGGGAAAAAAGTAAAAAGTAGGGAACAAAATAGAAAAGTATTAAAAAAAAGCTGAGGAATTGGTTTAGTTTTTGTTTTGTTTTTGTTTTTTGTTTGGTATTTTATTTTATTAAAGAGAAAGTTGTTTACTCTTTTTTTTTCAGAAGTTAATAAATTCCTTTGTTTTTTTTAACCAATATTCCTTTATTTTTATTTTATTTTAGATTTATTAACGTTTTTATTCGACTCATTTAAACAAAAGTCAATAATTTTAACACTAATAATATTTAACCCAAGCCAAGTTAATCACATCATCTCTAATCACCATCATTATCAAATTACCAGAATACTATTAACATTATTCGTACATATTAACAACTTTTTATAACCTTTAGTTTAACAATAAAGGAGGAGAGTTCACCTGTTTACCTGTACGGTGGGGGTGGGGTGGGGTGGGGGGGTAAGGAGGAAGAGAGGGGAGGGTGGTGGGGAGAGGGTGATGTGAAGAGGGAGAGAGAATGTTGGAGGGGGAGTATGGGGGAGGAGGTAGGGGTGGGGGAGAGAGAGGTGAGGAGGGAGGGGGGGGAGGTATTATGGCAGTAATAGTCAAACATTGCAGTTTTATACAGTGCTAATCACCTTTTATGGCCAGGTGAGAGCTGATGACCGCGGGGACATATCAACACGGCTGATGGTTGATGGTTATGGTCAGCCACTGCCACGATGGATGGATGATGATAGAAGGTCTCCAAATCTTAAAACCTCCAAATTATACTTTATTCTTATATACAGCTCCCCCACACACACACACACACACACACGCACACACACACACACACACACACACACGACTCCCACACGCAGGAATAACGCCCATAAAAAACAGGATTAAACTGGCTGCTGAATTAGTCCCAAAGAGACTTTGATAGATTGTGTGTGTGTGTGTGTGTGTGTGTGTGTGTGTGTGTGTGTGTGTAGTTCATACCCAGGGCACCCCAAGACCACCCAGCTGAGTATGGGTACTTAACCTAACCTAACCTAACTTTAACGTTTAGGGAAGGGAAGGCTGTCATGCAGTGTCGACTTTGTGGTTTGGTGATACATCGGCGATCTCTCTCCTACCCCTGTCCTCCTTCCCCCCTGCACCTACTCTGCACCCCTACCCCCTGCACCCCTACTCCCCTGCACCCTACCCCTGCATTCTACTCCCTCCACCCCTACCCCCTGCATCTTACCTCCTCCACCCTACCCCTTCCACTCCATTCCTCCTCCTCCTCACTCCTACCTCTCCGCCCTCCCCCATTAGTCGTCAGGCCTCTGGGACACACCACCATCATACCAGACAACAAATGAACTAATACTGAACAAATGAACCGAATAAATGAACCACAACTGAACAAAATGAACTGATTGAATGAAGCACAACTGAACAAATGAACCGAACAAATGAACAAAACAAGTGAAAGAGAAAATCAAAACAAATACACGCGACCACCTTTCCATTTGGTCAATAATATTCACAATAGAAAAACAACAAAAACAAAATGAAAATATTATTGGAAAAATTCGAATCCATAAATGTATCAATACAAGTTAGTTAATATGAGGGAGGGAGAGAGAGGAGGAGGGGAGAGAGGGGAGGGAGGAGAGAGGAAAGAGGGAGAGAGAGAGGGAGGGAGGGAGGAGGAGGAGAGGGAGCGAGGGGGAGGGGAGGGAGGGAGAGGAGGGAGAGGGGAGAGGGAAAGAGAGAGGAGAGAGGGGAGGGAGGAGGGAGGGAGGGAGGGAGAGAGGGAGGGAGGGGAGGGAGGAGGGAGAGGGAGAGAGAGAGGGAGAGAGGGAGGAGGAGTGAGGAGAGAGAGGGAGAGAGGAGGGAGGGAGGGAGAGAGAGGGAGGATGGAAAGAGGAGGATGGAAAGAGGGAGGGAATTTCAAAGGGAGGGAGAGAGGGAGAGAACAGAGGCTGCCATTCAATTTCATAACGGGTGAAGCCAGACCTCATATATTGACGGTATATAACAAACTGTGTATTACAACTCTATTAAATGTTAGTCTGTAAAAAATACCCGTATGTTGAGCGAGGTGCACCATGGTCCCATAGTGAGGGGGGGTCTGTACAACACGGTGGGTGGTGATATTGCTTATTGAACACACACACACACACACACACACACACACACACACACACACACAAATAAGTACGTATATACATAGACATACACAGATAGACATGTACACACACACACACACACACACACACACACACACACACACACACACACACACAAGTACGTATATACATAGACATACACAGATAGACATGTACACACACACACACACACACATATAGTACACACATACACGTAATACACATATAAGACACACACACACACACACACACACACAAGCCATCAGACCTCACACGGCGTCACTAAGGCATTATACAAAAAAAAAAATTTCAATAAAACCCCCAGACCAAGATGGACACCCCACATCCAGCTTAATTTGAATGGAGATTACGAGAGCCTTATCAATCAAGCTCTGAGCACATGGCGGACAGATTGGGTTGAAATGACACAAGCTAAGCCCTGAGGAACCCTTGCTAACCGTTCCTCCCGTCCCTGTCTCCCCGTCCCCTCCTCTCCTCCCGTCCTCCTACCCCTCCTCCCGTCCACCTCCCTTTCCTCTGGTCCCCTTCTAGTCCCCCTCTCCCTCTCTGCCCCCCCCTCCCCACTATGACAGGTTGGCTTTTGTGGTCCCTAATGAGTCTTTGTGGTCCCAGATAGATCTTGGGGGGAGTCTATAGGTCTTTTCATTGTGGGGTGATTGCAGGAACTATACAGGGGTCATGCTTGGAGGGAGGTGTGAAGAGGTGAAATGAGAGGAGGGAAAAAGAAATGAAGTAGGAAGGGAAGAAAACTAAAAAAGGTGGAGGAGGAGGTAGGAGTAGAAATGAAATGGGGAGAGAGTTAGGGTTGTGAAGAGAGAGAGGAGAAGGGGAGAGAAAGGGAGGAGGTGAGTTGTTGACTAATGTCAGGCCAGGTTTTTTTTTTCATTTGGTCTATGAACGAACCTCCGACCCCCTCCTCGCCTTCCTCCCCACCTCAGCTCGACTCATCACTCCAACTCGGCTCATCACTCCAATTCGGTTCATCACTCTCAACTCGGCTCATCACTCCAACTCGGTTCATCACTCTCAACTCGGCTCATCACTCCATCTCGGCTCATCACTCCAACTCGGCTCATCACTCCAACTCGGCTCATCACTCCAACTCGGCTCATCACTCCAACTCGGTAACAACGTATACCGACTTAAAACAACAACGAAGACACCTAGAAAATTACAGGCATGAGAGACACTTCCTTATGTCTAGTTACGAGAGGAAAAAGGAATCTAACTCAATTAACTTTGTGAATCAAGATCTAGTTTCCCTCTAAGATAAGATGAGTCATGTAGGTATACAGTACAGTCGGCTGCAGTTACACCTAGTACAGTGTCTGGTGCGTTTTGTGAGATGTGGCACCGCAGTGTTTGTTTATATCGTATTAGAACTCTCTGGCCCCAAAAGAACCTCGTAATAGTAGTCAGGATAAGTCTGCCTCCGAACCTAACCTAACCAAACCTAACCAAACCTAACCTAACCGAACCTAACCAACCCTCCTAACCAACAACCACACACAACTACCTCAACTAACCTACACCTAACCAACCTAACCAACAACCTACCAACCTAACTACTACCTAACCAACCTAACCTACCTAACCTAACCTAACCCAACTACCTAACAACTAACCTACCTAACCTAACCTAACCTAACCTAACCTACCTAACCTAACCTAACCACCTAACAACCTAACCTACCATCCACCTAACCTCACCTAACCT
>NW_024735554.1:5382663-5400968 GCF_018991925.1 Homarus americanus
TGAAGGAATGGATCACCTGACTGTCTGCACTAGTATTGTACAGGTGTGTTTCATGATGAGGTAATAATACACAGGTGAACTAAATAATCGTAATTGATCAAGGTGACCCACTTTACCTGTCCAATGAATAAATAAATATACATACTACGTTTATTCACTTATCTATCTGTATATAAAACTGGCACACACACACACACACACACACACACACACACACACACGCGCGCGCACACTTTTTCAATAAACCGTTTATTATTATTATTATTATGGTCTTATCCAACACTAAACCACCATATATGATGCATCTTAAGCCCTAAAATTATTACCCTAAACTAAACACAAACACAATAAAAACATTGAGAAGAATAAACACCAACTAAGATTAAAACTGCCAAATAAAACTCAACTTAACTCTGTGTCTCGTCTGCCAACCACATCCCCACACCTGCCAGCACCAACACCAAGCTAACCCACACCACACCATAAGGCCCTCACTCCCTAATCATCCAACCAACATAATCACCCTTATACACACTACAATCCCTTACACCCACGATATCCTGACACCTAAGCATATAATAGAACCTCGGCTTAAAGAGTTAGATTTAGGGATTAGTCCATTAGTGATTAGAATGGGCCTTTTGATGGAGCCCAGCCATTCACGGGTATAAAGTTGGTCAGCATAAACAAGGAATTTAGCGCAGTGTATAAGCAGGTATCAATCTGGCTTACGGGACAGGTGAGTCCAGGTGAGTCAAGACAAGTCATTATGTTCCTATATTCTTTACTAACCCTGCTACTATACCCCCTCACCTTCCTCCCCTCCCTCCCTCACCCAACTACTACTACTACTACTACTACTTCTACTACTACCAGAGTTAATCTTCTAAATGTATCCCTCACGTGTTAACATTATCCTCCAGTCAGATCAGAGACGTTTTGTAAGATGATAATAATAATAATAATAATAATAATAATAATAAGGAAGTAAGAGGTAGATGGAAGAATAATCAAAAGAACAAAACAGAAGACAGAAGAACGATAAAAAAATAGAAAAGAAGACAGAGACAGAGAGGAGGAGGAGGAAGGGGGGGCGGGTCAGGTGTAGCCAATCCGATTAGCACAATAAAACTCTCCCGCGAAAACAACTTTGTAGGCTGTAAAGCAGGTAAGGGAGGTGACCTGTGCTGGGTGTGTGTGTGTGTGTGTGTGTGTGTGTGTGTGTGTGTGTGTGTGTGTGTGTGTGTGTGTGTGTGTGTGTGTGTGTGTGTGTGTGTGTGTGTGTGTGTGTGTGTGTGTGTGTGTGTGTGTGTGTGTGTGTGTGTGTGTGTGTGTGTGGTGTGTGTGTGTGGTGTGTGTGTGTGTGTGTGTGTGTGGACGAAGAAGATTAGGGAGGGAAGAGGGAGGGAGGAAGTGAAGGAAGGAGGGAAGAAAAAAGAGTAGGGAGAGAAGGAGGAGGAGGAGGAAGAAAAAGTAGGAAGAGAGGAAGGAGATGGAGGAGGGGGGAGGAGATGGAGGCGAGGGGGAGGAGGGGGAGGAGATGGAGGAGGAGGATTAGTAAATGGTGTATTATTTTTACTACCGTATATTCAGCCTGCCGCCCGCCCTACCTGACCTAACTGATAATGTCATTTTCCCACGCGTGAAGAATGATGGTATTTTGGATCTAACCTAACATAACCTAACCTAACATAACCTAACCTAACGTAACATAACCTAACGTAACCTAACCTAACGTAACCTAACCTAACCCCTGATGTAGAGTATTACGGTTCTATATGCATACTGTTACTGGTTCGAAGGTTTTCATTGGTTCGGATCTCTAACCTAACTTATTGAAGCTTCGAATCAGTGAACCTTTGGACCAATCATAGTACACTTGCTTCAACAACTGCCACAGGTAAACACTTTAACAATAGTACCTGTTGCCAACACAGGTGTAAAACAACAATTACCATGACTGGGTTGTGTATTATTATTATTACCGTTGTTATTGTTGTTATTATTAGTCAACATCAACAACCGAGCCAACAACCACCACCACCACCATGAACGGCGTCAGTACAGCCATACACTAAGAGGATTAACTGTTGCCTCGTCTGGCCAACATCCTTCACTCAGCCTCTATCAATAACTGTCTCAACACCAAACATCACTAAACATCACCAAACTTAACTATAATTCGTGTATATTAAGATAACACACCAAAGTTATCAAGAATACCTGTACTTTAAAAATGGTCGAAGGATATCACTGTAAAATTATAATCTGATAACACTGTTGTGAAGGATTGTGGAACTGTTGCTCGAGTCTGGTCGCTAATGTTGTTCCGTTGCAAGGGTGGGTGGGCGGGTGGGCGGGCGGGCGGGTGGGCTGGTGGTCCGAGGATAATCTCCCGTCACACCGCCAACTCCCAAACACCAGCAGCAGGGATTTGTTGGCGGGAATGAATGAATGAAGGGAGTTTGTACATAACCCTCCCTTGCCCCTCTCTCTCCCTACTAACCACAGACAATACACTAAGGTTGTACTTCTAGCTGGTGTTTATTTTCACCAACAACGACTAGGAAACTTAACTCATTCTCCCAGTTGAGGTAAGAGCCTGGCGAGAGTGTGTGTTCCAGCGGCTAAATTGACGTAAAAGGAAGTATTTAGTCTGACGATTTATCATGGCTGGGAGTCTCCTCTGAAGCTTGATTTTAATGCAGGAACATTTTTACCGCTGTCAAGCTGCAATATTAAACAAAGGCAGGGGACATTAGGCTAGCACCCGATGAAAAACGGGCAATCCGAGTCATTTTTCAGAATGATAGATTGAGCTTTGTGTCTGTATATTGCAAAAACAGTGGCGTTGAATCCTAGACTTACGTGTATTATTGAGGGAAGAGGGCGGGTAAGCCGACCCTCTTTTGTTCATTCCTACTCAAGGCGCAAGATGGCGGTACCGGCGTCAAAAAAATGAAAATCGTGGGGTTGAATTCCCTCTTGTAGTCACCCTCGGGTTCCCATTATTTTCTGCTCACTACATCGACTTTCTATGAATATAAAGCCGCCATTTTTACTAGGAGAAAGGTATCAAACGAAGTAAAAAATAACGAAAGCTGTGGAACAAGTGGTGGCGATGATTCATGGGCGCTGGTGACATGACAAACGGCGGAGGGACGCGCGGGATTTATGAATGTGAGGAGAGACTGACCTCCACACCCCGTCTTCAACTTGTCTCACATATTTACATGAAATATTTCCCCTACCGCACCCACAACTACCTACGGCAATATAACAATAACTTAAGGGAGTCTTCTAGATACCTGACAACAAAAAAATAAGAGTATTTTTTCAAGTGTAGGAGACGTGGTTTAGCAGTTGGCAAGCGTTGGTGACCAGGGCTGCCAACGTGTGGGCGAGGTTACCCCCCCAAGGGACTGCGGCAGACGACACAAGGAAAGATTTACAAATTGCGCGCGATCTCACCCTGCACATATCACACCTGACTCCAATGACCAGACCAGATTGGCCAACATTTCCTCCGCTTCACCTTGGTCTTCCATTTTCTGTTCATTTGTCATCCTTCCTTCCTTATCGTTTTTTACTCACCAATATCATCCAATCAAGTTTTTGTTCCGCTTCATAATTCGTCATGTGTCTCGTGTCTGTCAATACAACGATATAACAGTTATGGAACTTTCCTCACTTCAACACAACTTACAGCGGTCACCCAACGAGTACAAGACCGGAAACCATAAATAATAATATATTTCAGAGTTATTAACACGTAAATTACCTAACCCTGAATTAATAGACCCAAATCTTAAATTACACCTTTGATGTTTGTAGTCACACTATAGAAAGAGACTTATTCCTTGTTGATAAATATATAGTTAGTTATAATTCTTCTCCGTCAGTGAGTCAGTGAGAAAATAAGGTCACATTAGCATGACTCAACCAAGTGATCAAATTTCCACCGCCACACACACACACACACACACACACACACACCGCCACACACACACACACACACACACCGCCACACACACACACACACACACACCAAGACGATCACTCAGGTGTAAATACCCACGTGGTCACCTGGTGGCCGGAGGTGATAAATATCGTACACCGGAAACTGACGCCTAAATATTGAGGTGTGTGCTGAGAGGGAGGTGCAGGTGAGGAGGGGTCTAGGTGAAGGTAGGGGTGTTGGGGTAGGTAAGGGAGGGGCGCAGGGTAGATACGGAGGAGGTGTAGGTATAAGGGAAGTATAGGTGAGGGGTGTTTGGAGATGTACTAGGGGTATAGGGTTGAATGTTTGAACGTTTAAAGGTTATATTACTGAAGGTGTTTTATGGTGTCATTCCACTATACCGAGGAGGTAAATGTGTCCTATCACCACACACCATTCAGCCCTGAGATGACAACCATACTAAGAGCTCATGTGGTTGTCTACTGATCAGTGGTTAAGTAGTAACTAGATCGTGTGTGTTAGCTTGAGGGAGTAACAGTACCTGGTGTTAGTGCTGGTGTAAGCTACCATCATGGATAACAACAACAGCAACAATAACAACAACAACAATACTAACAATAACAACAACAACAATACTACCACCACCACCACCACCACTAACAACAACAACAATAATAACAAAAATAGTAACAACAACAACAACCAAATCCTAACCTACATCCCAAATCGTCACATTTCCTCCTCAGCACCACACAGTAAACACCGCCATTGTTGTTGTGCCCAGCGGCTTCCCTTACCTGTGAGAGGTGAGTGTTATGCCGCCACTCACTCACTCATAGTTATTTCCCAGTTACCCATTCACCTGATAGTCTGAGAGAGAGAGAGAGAGAGAGAGAGAGAGAGAGAGAGAGAGAGAGAGGATCTATACAATACACACATTAAACTTCCTAACCTAACCTAAAACCAACCCTCCTAACCTAACGACTTCCCCACCACCAGTTCACAGACCCCCCAGTACCGATCCGACGTAACATGGAGCCAATCACACATTCCTGCGTGACGTGTAACTAACCAAGAGGAGAGGGGAAGGTGTGGAGAAGCGCTATAAGGGACCCATTTGGCGGTAACTCCATTAACTCAACAATGGGACGAACCGACAACTCGTAATGGCTCACTTGATACCCTCAGTTAAATCGATTATATGAGAGGAGGATCCCGAGTGAGTATTCCAACCCCCTAAGTTAAGCGATTCAATTATCCACATTAGGATCAGACGCCGAGATTGCCTCACTTATAACAAAGGCCCGGTTTACCCGTCTATATTCCTTCCACTCGTTTATCTGATCCAGTTTTGTTGTTGATGTTTGCCGCCGCTGGACAGAGGAACGTGTGGACTGGAATGTGTTATAAGAGTGTTAGTATCATTGATTTTATAATTGCAAATGGCCGATAGGTTAATTTGATGAGGTAATGAAGAGATGAATGGAATATTTTTTTTTTTTTTTACGAGATATTAAACAGAGATGAATTAGTAAATATTATGGATGTTATATTGATGTAAATAATAATGATGATGATGATGATGACAAAAAACAATGAACTGGAGAGATTAATGAAACAGGTGGTATAGATACACTCCCAGCTATAAGTAGTCTTTAAAAATGGCGACACTATACCTGTCCCTCGCACCAATTAACAAAACACACCTGTCGACAGTTGTTTTAGTGAGATACAAAATATATTAGACCTTTTATTTTTTAGTGAATATTATTGACTACTGAAGGATCTTGATTTTATTCTCTAATGTGAAGGTCTCCTAAACACACACACACACACACACACACACACACACACACAAATATATATATAAAAACAAACACACAGACGGACGGACCAACAGAAACATGCACAGACGTATAATCACACAAGACAGACAGACATACAGACAGACAGACAGACACAGACAGACCAAATGATAACCCAGGCACGATGACCGTCCCCGGGGAGATGGGAGATAAATTCCTAAGGGTGACGTTTATATATGGGGGATTATGCTCATTCTGGGGCTCCCTTGTTGGACACGCCCCCTTCCTCCCCACCTCCTACTCCTATCTCCTACCTGTTGTTATCTACCTGTTGTTATCTACCTGTTGTTATCTACCTGCTGTTATCTACCTGTTGTTATCTTGATTACTATTATTTCATTCTACCTTTTTACGTTTTTTATCCTATTTTACGTCGTCTGTACGTGCCTTGTCTTGTTTAATTTACACACACACACACACACACACACACACACACACACACGGATGTTGCACGTGTGGAGGGCTACATCTAGTGCGGGAGGGTCGGCGGCAGCGTCTTTCCGGTGTTGGAGCTTGTCTGCCTCAGTTTGCAGTCGGGCATAACTGCAGGCGTTACGGTGTGGAGTAATCGTCTCCCAGGTGCTAAGAGGGTCGATTTGGCACCACCACCACCATCATCATCACCCTTTCTATCACCATCACCACCATCATCATCACCATTTATCCTCTTCCCTTATTCGTTTAGCGGTGACTAAAAATTAACAACAAAATAAAGACGACTTATGGAATAGGCCAACACAGCAAGTCAAGTCAAAGTCTAGTCTGGTCTGGTCTGGTAGGGGGTGGGTGGTAGGGGAGTAGAGGGAAAGGTGTGGGGAATGGTGTGGGGGAGTGGCGGGGTGGGGGTCTTTGTCCAGGTAAGAAAGGCCTTTGGATAATACCAAATGTTCCTCTGAAAGTCGACATGAGACGCCGGGCCGCTTTGTGGATCGCCGGATATCTCGATGGCCGGATACTTTTGGCCGGATAACTCGATAGCCGGATAATGTTTAGCCGGATAACTCGATAGCCGGAGACTTTGGTCAGATACTCTTTGGTTAGATATCTCGATGGCAGGATATCTCGATGGCCGGAGACTCTTTGGCCGGATAACCTATAGCCGGATATAATCACATGGACAGACTTTTGAAGGAGTTTTAGCCGGGGTTTGAGTGATGTTGATAGGTATATTAAGTCAAACACCTGTCCGGAGTCTCTTAGTGTTTTACCTGTGCTCTCTCTCTCTCTCTCTCTCTCTCTCTCTCTGTTCTTGTCTCTTTTTTTGTGTCTCTCTGTCTATGGTGTTTGTGTGTGTGTGTGTGTGTGTGTGCAGCACCAAAGAGAAGAAGCTTTAAAAGATGAGGAAGAAGAGGAGGAGGAGGAGGAGGAGGAGGAGGAGGAGGAGACTTATAATTAACGAGACCTGCAGATTAACGAGGGATGATAAGCGAGAGAGGAGGGAGAGTAAGGAGGGAGGGTATAGGGTAGGGAGGAGGCGAGGGAGGGTATAGGGTAGGGAGGGTAGGAGAGAGAGGGAAGGGAGGGAAGGGAGGGTAGGGAGGATGGAAGCGACAATGCCCAGTAGCGTTCCGCTCATTGGTCTTCATTGAGCAGTCGCCGCGGAGACGATTCACCCTCCACCCCACCCCCACCCCATCCCACCCCACCCCCACCCCACCTCACCCCACCCCACCCCACCCCTCCCCATCCACCCCACCTGGCTTGTTTGTCGTTCTTATACTCGTGTGGGAGTTTATGATATCGGACACACACACACACACACCTATACTCCTCCCGGTGCGATGTTCATTTGTAAGTTTTTTCCGCTGGGGTGATTTTCAATTGGAGTTTCGAGGTGGACTTCCGGTAGTTAGAGGAGGAGGAGGAAGGGGAGGTGTGCTACGGTGTGGGGGCATCATACCCGTGCCCTCATGTAGAGGGTATAGTGATGTGTTACCTGGAATAAGATTTTAGCGTATATATTTAGTGCATTATTATTGTTGTTGTTGTTGCTGTTATTCTTGTTAGTATTGTTATTATTGTTATTATTACCTGTAACTTCAGTAAAATAATAAATAGTTGTTTAAAAAGAATAGTCACAATATGAGCGATAGGTGTTGTGTAAACGGCACTGCCTATGGATGAATCAATAGGCCCACACTGCAGTTTCCTCCATTCTTAGCTTTATACCCCCCATCCTCTCCCACCCCCATCCTCTCCCACCACCCCCCATCCTCACCCACCTCACCCTCCCCCTTCACCCATCGCCCACTCCCTCTCCCACCTCCTTCCTTCCTCCCCCCATCCCACCCATCGCCCTCTCCCACTCTCCTCCCTTCCCATCGGTGGAATGTCATGCAGGACGGAAGGACAGGACTGAGGAATAATACAGTTGGGATAAATCCTTCTCCGTGCCTGACAGGATTAGCGGCAGGATACAGACGGCTTTCTTGAGTCCGACATTATCCCTGACACACCGACCATCGAAGACCATACATACATACATACATACATACATACATACATACATACATACTCCTCTACCACCACTACCACCACCACCACTACTACTACTACTACCACCATCCCTACCACCACCACTACTACTACATACCACCACCCCTACCACCACTGCATCAGGCACCTCCCAATAACCATTAATATATCGTCACAAGAACAAAATACGAAACACACACACACACACACACACACACACACACACACACACACACACACACACACACACACACACACACACACATCTCTCTCTCTCTCACAGACCTAGACACACTTCCCTACTCCTCTCATACTCTTCTCTCTCTCACCGGCAGAGAAAGACGTGACTCCCAGCGTTGATGACTGGTGAGAAACAGACAGAGAGAGAAGGTGGGAGACATAAAACCGGTGTCTCTATATTGGTACTGCCACAGACATGTGCGGGGAGAGATAGTGTGCGGGGAGAGATAGTGCGGGAGAGATAGTGAGGGGAGAGATAGTGTGGGGAGAGATAGTGGGGAGAGATGTGGGGAGAGATAGTGTGAGATGGGAGAGATAGGTGGGGGAGAGATAGTGTGGGGAGAGATAGTGTGGGGGAGAGATAGTGTGGGGGAGAGATAGTGTGCGGGAGAGATAGTGAGGGAGAGATAGTGAGGGGAGAGATAGTGTGGGAGAGACATAGTGTGGGAGAGATAGTGGAGGGGAGATAGGAGGGGAGAGATAGTGGGGGAGAGATAGTGTGGGGGAGAGATAGTGTGGGGAGAGATGGTGAGGGAGACATAGTGTGGGAGACATAGTGTGGGGAGAGATAGTGTGGGGGAGAGATGTGTGAGGGGAGAGATAGTGTGGAGAGATGTGGGGGAGAGATAGTGAGGGGAGAGTAGTGTGGGGGAGACATAGTGTGGGAGAGATAGTGGGGAGACATAGTGAGGGAGAGATAGTGTGGGGAGAGACATAGTGTGGGGAGAGATAGTGGGGAGAGAGTGGGGGAGACATAGTGTGAGGGGAGACATAGTGTGCGGGGAGACATGAGTGTGTGGGAGAGATAGTGTGATGGGAGAGATAGTAGGGGAGAGATAGTGTGTGAGGGAGATGGGAGAGATAGTGTGGGAGAGATAGGTGGGGAGAGATAGTGTGGGGAGAGATAGGGGGAGAGATGTGTGGGGAGAGATAGTGAGGGGAGATATAGTGTGAGGGGAGAGATAGTGAGGGGAGAGATAGTGTGGGGGAGAGATAGTGAGGAGAGTAGGGAGATAGTGAGGGGAGAGATGTGGGGGAGAGATAGTGTGAGGGGAGATAGTGAGGGAGATATAGTGGGGAGATGTGAGGGGAGATAGGAGGGAGAGATGGGGAGGGTGTGAGGGAGGTGAGGGAGATAGTGTGAGGGGAGATAGTGAGGGGAGAGATAGGTGAGGAGAGATAGTGTGAGGGAGAGATAGTGTGGGGGAGAGATAGTGTGGGGAGAGATAGTGTGAGGGGAGATATAGTGTGAGGGAGAGATAGTGTGAGGGAGAGATAGTGTAGGGGAGATAGTGAGGGGAGAGATAGTGTGAGGGGAGAGATAGTGTGAGGGGAGAGATAGTGTGAGGGAGAGATAGTGTGTGGGGAGAGATAGTGAGGGGAGAGATAGTGTGAGGGAGATATAGTGTGAGGGGAGAGATATGTGAGGGAGATATAGTGTGAGGGGAGAGATAGTGTGGGGGAGAGAGGTGAGGGGAGAGATAGTGTGAGGGGAGATATAGTGGGGGAGAGATAGTGAGGGAGATAGTGGGGAGAGATAGTGAGGGGAGAGAGAGTGAGGGAGAGATAGTGAGGGGAGAGATAGTGGGGAGAGATAGTGTGAGGGGAGAGATAGTGTGAGGGGAGATATAGTGTGTGGGGAGAGATAGTGTGAGGGGAGATAGTGAGGGAGATAGTGAGGGGAGAGATAGTGGAGGTGAGGGGAGAGATAGTGTGAGGAGAGATAGTGAGGGGAGAGATAGTGTGGGGGAGAGATAGTGAGGGGAGAGATAGTGTGAGGGAGATATAGTGAGGGAGAGATAGTGTGAGGGGAGAGATAGTGTGTGGGGAGAGATAGTGTGAGGAGAGATAGTGTGATGGGAGATAGTGAGGGGAGAGATAGTGTGAGGGGAGATATAGTGTGAGGGGAGAGATAGTGTGAGGGAGATATAGTGAGGGGAGAGATGTGGAGGGAGAGATAGTGTGAGGGAGATATAGTGTGGGGAGACATAGTGTGCGGGAGAGAGAGTGTGGGGGGGAGAGATAGTGATGGGAGAGATAGTGGGGGAGAGATAGTGTGATGGGAG
This sequence comes from Homarus americanus, assembly GCF_018991925.1. Taxonomy (NCBI): domain Eukaryota; kingdom Metazoa; phylum Arthropoda; class Malacostraca; order Decapoda; family Nephropidae; genus Homarus; species Homarus americanus. The sequence continues at coordinate 5,393,271 of NW_024735554.1, forward strand.
AGATAGTGGATGGGAGAGATAGTGTGAGGGAGAGATAGTGTGAGGGGAGATATAGTGTGAGGGGAGAGATAGTGTGAGGGGAGATATAGTGAGAGATGGTGAGGGAGAGATAGTGTGGGGAGAGATAGTGAGGAGAGATAGGGGGGAGATATAGTGTGAGGGGAGAGATAGTGTGAGGAGATATAGTGTGAGGGGAGAGATAGTGTGAGGGGAGATATAGTGTGAGGGAGATAGGTGGGGAGATATAGTGTGAGGAGAGATAGTGTGAGGGAGATATAGTGTGAGGGGAGAGATAGTGTGTGGGAGATATTATGTGGTTTAAAGGTTTATATACCCAGACTATGCCATCCAGGGCCAGCATCACACAGCATTAGTAGGAGGTAACACACCACACACCACACCATACCACACCACACCCCACCACACCACACCACAACACACTCCACCCCACCCCACCCCCACCACACCCCACCACACCCCACCCCACCCCACACCACCCCACCACACCACACCACACCCCACCACACCCACCACACCACACCACACCCCACCCCACCCCACCACACCACACCCCACCCCACCACACCACACCCCACCACACCACCCACCCACCCCACCACACCACACCCCACCCACCACACCACACCACACACCACCCCACCCCACCACACCCCCACCACACCCCACCCACCACACCACACCACACCACACCACACCACCCCACCACACCCCACCCCACCACACCCACCCCCACCACACCACACCACACCACACCACACCCCACCACACCACACCCCACCACACCACACCCCACCACACCCCACCACACCACACCACACCACACCACCATAACTCACCTTTCATCGTCTCCACCAACACGTGTCTGTCCAAACCACCTGAATAATAACATCTTGAAGGACTCATTCTTCATTTGTTTTCATTCTCATACAAGTTTTATGTCTCACCTCCCGGCCGTCTCTCTCTCTCTCTCTCTCTCTCATTCATTTCTCAGTCTAGTGTGTCTCTCATTCAGGTAATTCGTCGTCTGTTTTTCATTCTCAGAGAGGCTATATTTTGTTTCTCATTCATTATGCCTGGGGTGTATAATTATTTCTCATTTATTCTTCATTTATTATTAATTTTTCATTCTATAATTCGCTAAGTCATCTCGAATCTTTGCATAGTATTGTCTTTAATTATTCATTGTTCATTTATTGTCATCTTTATGTCCCCCGTCATCCATTCGTTCATCCAGTCATCCGTTCGTTCATCCGTTTATCCATTCGGTTCCTTCAGCCACACTCAAGTAATCAGTCATTCAGTTCACTCATTCCTCGTCAGTCAATCAATGATTTCATCCATTCTTAACCATCATTCATCTATCAATTCATCCAACATCCACCCATTAATTCAACCATCGCTCATCCATCACGCAACCATCATTCATCCATCACTCATCCACCACTCATCCATTACTCAACCTCCACTCACCCAGGGCGTCATCCATCATCCAGTAATCATCCAGACTATCACCTTCAAGTTAGTTCAAAAGTTCACCAAAGTTCACAAGACTAGAATAATTATTTCTCACTTATCTCTCTCTCTCCTTTCCTCCCTTATCTATTCTTTTAATCTCTATGTCTCATGTTTATGTCTCACTTCTACAGTATGTCTCACGTCTCTGTCTCACGTCTATGTCTTACTCACACACAAGAGCAAATATGAAGCCACTTGTGTATAATGTAGGTGAAAATTAAGGTGTTTTTATAATGTAATAATAATAATAATAATAATAATAATAATAACAACAATAATAATAATAATAATAATAATAATAATAATAATAATAATAATAATAATAATAATAATAACGACAACAATTATAATCCCAACAACAACAATAGCAACAAAAATAATAAAAACAACGATAATAATAAAACAGCAAAAACAATAACAACATCAACAACAAAACAAACAACAACAACAACAACAAACAACAACAACAACAAACAACAACAACAACAACAAACAACTACAACAACCATAACAACAACAACAATACATCTTTTACTTAAGAGAATTGGAAATACAAAAATTAAACTGCACTCGAGGGAAGTATTTACTCATGGCTGGGGGGGGGAGGGGGAAGGGGGAGAGGTGAGGGAGGTGAGGGGAGGGGGTGAGGGGTGTCAGGTGTGAATGATGGTACTCTTAACATCTCCAGTAAACACACTAACATAAATAACTTCAAATTATGCCCTCGACAGAGTCCATCAGTGTGTATGTGTGTATGTGTGTAAGTTTATATAGTCATTGGGGATGGTCACTATAGGGTTAGGTTAGGTTAGGTTAATTTACGATCGCGGTAATTACAAGAAACTCCTGTACAGCACCTCACCTGTACAGCACCTCACCTGTACAGTACCTCACCTGAACAGCACCTCACCTGTACAGCACCGCACCTGTACAGCACCTCACCTGTACAGCACCGCACCTGTACAGCACCTCACCTGTACATGAAGTTACTGATGTGTGTACAGGTAATAACCACCTCAAGAGATTAAATCAACTCATCAGGTGAAACAAACTAATTACCCAGGTAGACAATCAACAAAATACAGCAGGTATATGAATTACCTGCATAGTCGAGTCCTTTTGAGAGCCACAGTCCTCTTAATAGGCACCTGGCGAGGACATTACCTGGCTCTTAATTAGGTAACACACACACACACACACAAATACACACACACACACACACACACACACACACACACACTTGTTTACGAAGCTTCAGACTCAAAAGTTACAAAGATTCAATCGGTGTCTCATAACTTCTGACCGTGACTGTACAGAATATAAACACCTACTCATTAATTCAGGGAGTTTATTATCGAGGCTTCATCTAAAACAAGTGAAGCTCTGGATACATATGGCATTGAAGCCTTGACGGAGTACTAGACGAAGCCTCATATCATCTTAAATCATATATTGAGATGAAATAACACGTAATATCTTTAATTCAACACTGAGATCAGACTAATGCACTCACTTACGAGGTACAGTATACATAATAATACACCAGCCATAAAAACAATATACGTGTAGTGTTAAGTAAATACTATACTCATACACCGGTAAAATATATACAAGGGGTTAGGTGTATAGTGTATTAAGTATAGTAATACACAAGTCCAGCGTCAAGTAATACACAATATACACCCGTGGGGTAGAGAGGTTCACTGTCAGGTCATACACAAGGCAATATACGAGAGAAGTTCAGCGTTAAGTAATACACAGGTTAGGTTTAATACACACACGCGAGTTATACACAAGAGTGACGTATAATTTCACCTAATTATACGACATTGTTAAGTTTCTGGGGGGGGGGAGGGGGTGTGTATAATAATCATACACCAAGTAAACATAACATTAAGTCAAGAAATACACTCATACACGGGTAAAAATACAAGCGTCGGAGGAGGGGGTGCGGGAGGAGCGGGAGGAGGGGTGTAAGCCGAGGCAGCGTGAAGCAATAGAGCAGTGAGGTGGTCGGTTATACCACAAGTACCGCCCACCAGCATCACCAAAGCCCTCCTGGAAATAAAGCATACAGACACACACACACTGGCAGCGATAGCATTAATTTCTACTTACTTCTTCATGCATTTCAAATCCTACTGAAGGGAAAGATTAGGTTTCCCAACATCCAATAAGAATCCAATTAAATTTAGGGTTTTAAAGAAGCATCAGATAGGAATTAACCTTGTATCAGCCTGGTCATATTGGTATTACCTCTCGTTATTATTACTATTATTGCTATAGTGAGCGCTCTTGGCGGCCAGACCTCTCTCTAGGCCAGGGATTATTGTGTCGACACCCTTATGATGAAGCACCGTAAGACTCACGTTGCCCTGAACTTCATCAAACCTCTCGCTCTTATCTGATGGCGGGATTCTGGCCCATAAAGTAGCCGGACTTGGGGCGGTTTTTCCCCTGGTGGCCGCCGAGTGGAGGTGACGGCGACGTCTTCAGGACTGTCGACTCAGTGGCGTCCTCAAACACGGTCGCTGATGCCGACTCGGAGCCCCCGCGGCGTACGCCCTTGTTAGAATTTTCAATGGTGTTTCAATTACAGTAGGTATCATGTGGGGATTAGGTGAAGATACAGTGGGTCGATGGAAAACGGAACTGCCACCACGTTTTGTCTATTTCGTTTCCTGTCGATGTGTCAAAGGCTTCTCGCTGCTCACTCGCCGGGGATTAAACACACCTGTACTCTCCTTGCTGGCGTCGTATAAGGTGTTAAGCCTCTATAATTAAGGCGTGTCCGTGATCTCGCAGGATGGGGTATAAATAACGAAATCAGACGAAGAAATCCTGAAAATGGCGCGCGGTGGTGGCTGGCCCGGGCGAGCCACCACCGCACCAGGTTTGCCGCAACACCCAAGAGACTCAGGCCGCGGATTAGGTTTTCATGAATTTTTATGTTTGTATCTCTTCTCGTATTTGTGGCGCGATGGATGCGTCTGGCAGCTGCGTTGAGGAGGACCTGGTACCTTTTGTTGGCGTCATGATGGAGCACAGAACCAGGGATAAACTGCTTTTGTGGCGCTATATACGATAATCAGCCTTAGACTTCACCATCATAGCGGCCATTTTACCGAACCCTAAAATGGAAGCATTGTATTGGCTGAGAATGATGCCACCTTAGCCCTCAAGACACATCTCTCTCACCTAATCATTTAACACCAATTAATACACTGAGAAAACCACTATATAATTCTCACTCTTTAAAGTCTCTCAATTTCTTGTTGTCAGGAGTTAATCTAGGTTAGGTTAGGTCAGGTGGGTGTGGGGCCCGGCTCGTACACAAACCTCACCACCACCGGAGTGCACGACCTCACCACCAGAGTGCACGACCTCACCACCACCAGAGTGCACGGCCTCACCACCACCACCACAGTGTACGACCTCACCACCACCGGAGTGCACGACCTTACCACCACCGGAGTGCACGACCTCACCACCAGAGTGCACGACCTCACCACCAGAGTGCACGACCTCACCACCACCAGAGTGCACGACCTCACCACCAGAGTGCACGACCTCACCACCACCGGAGTGCACGACCTCACCACCAGAGTGCACGACCTCACCACCATCACATGAACACGCACTGACGTCACATACACCTCACCTCTCGACCAATCAGGACACACAATCAACAGATAATAAGTATAATCCCATAAATACATCAATGACGTCATAATATATTTAAACCAATCGGGAGAAACTTGACGTTACAAATGCCTGAAGTCTCGACCAATCAGGGAGCTGGTTATCAGGTGATGAGGAAGATTACACCAATGGTTGACGAGCTCCTCATGTCTTAACCAATCAGAGAAGCACCTGGTTACCTGAGACTCTCCCCCACCTAATTACCGATCCAATTTCTAACTAATTAACATAACTACCTGGTGTAAGGATTAGGTTAGGTTAAGGTTAGGTTTGGTTATGTTAGGTTTGGTTAGGTTAGGTTAACGGTAGGTTAGGTTAGGTTAGGTTATGTTAGGTTAGGTTTAGGTTAGATTAGGTTAGGTTAGGTTAAGGTTAGGTTAGGTTAGGTTAGGTTAGGTTAGGTTAGGTTAGGTTGATTAGGTTAGGTTGGTTAGGTTAGGTTGTTAAGGTTAGGTTAGGTTAGGTTGGTTAGGTTTGGGGTTGTTGTTGGGTTTGTTGGGTTGAGTTAGATTGAGTTAGGTTGGTTGAGTTAGGTTAGGTTTGATTGGGTTGGGATTAGGTTGGAGGGATTTGTTGGGTTTGTTGGGTTGGTTAGGTTAGGTTAGGTTAGGTTAGGTTAGGTAAGGTGTAGCAGCAGCAGATGGCCTTATCCCCTCCTCTTCCTCCACTATCTCTCTCTATCTAATTATTGTGTTTTTCTTTTCACACTTATTCCCTCCGTCAGCCCCAAGGGAGGAGGGATATAGTGATCAGGTTTTTTGTCTCTGTCTGTCTGTCTTTTCTCTCTCCTCCCTCTCTCTCTCTCTCTCTCTCTCTCTCTCTCTCTCTCTCTCTCTCTCTCTCTCTCTCTCTCTCTCTCTCTCTCTCTCTCTCTGTCCGTCCAACCGCCCGTCCACTTTTTTTTCTGGTGCCTTTTGAGTACGATGACAACCTGTTAAGTACAATGACAACCTCTTGAGTACGATGACAACCTCTTGAGTACGATAACAACCTCTTGAGTACGATGACAACCTCTTGAGTACGATAACAACCTCTTGAGTACGATGACAACCTCTTGAGTACGATAACAACCTCTTGAGTACGATGACAACCTCTTGAGTACGATAACAACCTCTTGAGTACGATGACAACCTCTTGAGTACGATAACAACCTCTTGAGTACAATGACAACCTCTTGAGTACAATGACAACCTCTTGAGTACAATGACAACCTCTTGAGTACGATAACAACCTCTTGAGTACGATGACAACCTCTTGAGTACGATGAAAACCTCTTGAGTATGATGACAACCTCTTGAGTACGATGACAACCTCTTGAGTACGATAACAACCTCTTGAGTACGATGACAACCTCTTGAGTACGATAACAACCTCTTGAGTACGATGACAACCTCTTGAGTACGATAACAACCTCTTGAGTACGATGACAACCTCTTGAGTACGATAACAACCTCTTGAGTACGATGACAACCTCTTGAGTACGATAACAACCTCTTGAGTACAATGACAACCTCTTGAGTACAATGACAACCTCTTGAGTACAATGACAACCTCTTGAGTACGATAACAACCTCTTGAGTACGATGACAACCTCTTGAGTACGATGAAAACCTCTTGAGTATGATGACAACCTCTTGAGTACGATGACAACCTCTTGAGTACGATGACAACCTCTTGAGTACGATGACAACCTCTTGAGTACGATGACAACCTCTTGAGTACGATGACAACCTCTTGAGTACGATGACAACCTCTTGAGTACGATGGCAACCTCTTGAGTACGATGACAACCTCTTGAGTACGATGACAACCTCTTGAGTACGATGACAACCTCTTGAGTACGATGACAACCTCTTGAGTACGATGACAACCTCTTGAGTACGATGACAACCCCTTGAGTACGATAACAACCCCTTGAGTACGATAACAACCTCTTGAGTACGATGGCAACCTCTTGAGTACGGTAACCTTGCTGGTGATGACAACGCTTGAGTACGATGACTTAACCCCCTTTAGTACGATGACTTAACCTCTTTAGTACGATGACTTAAGGTAAAGACTGTGAAAATCCAAGGCACATATATGGCGTTCATCCAGTTTGGGAAACCGAGGGGGAGAGACTCATTATTTCCGGGTCACGTAGAGGAACTTTAGCTGTAGAAATACTTGACATTATTTCTTCTGAATATGTTCATCTCTCTCTCTCTCTCTCTCTCTCTCTCTCTCTCTCTCTCTCTCTCTCTCTCTCTCTCTCTCTCTCTCTCTCTCTCTCTCTCTCTCTCTCTCTCCATACCTCCCTTCCACCCACTCACCCTCCTTCCCTCCCTCCCTCCTTCCCTGTCTCTCTCCTTCCCTCCCTCTACGACTGGGCGCCTAAATGAGGGAAGTTCAGACTGAGCGACTTTGAACAACTATGATCATCTGTTGAGAGACGGAATCAATTGTTCTTCAGCATAGAGG
>NW_024735554.1:5401068-5406068 GCF_018991925.1 Homarus americanus
TACACCACCTCCACCACGCCCCTACACCACCTCCACCACGCCCCTACACCACCTCCACCACGCCCCTACACCACCTCCACCACCAGGGGGACAGATGATAATGTCTTGTACCATAACATTTCTCCCTCTTGGTTCTTGACTCCATAAACTTCCCACTTAAAAAAATATGAAGGGCAGATGATCACGACCAATCACATGCGGCGTTACAAATCGGGGATATTGGGTCAGCCATAAGCAGTAAAATAACAGGGCGAGTCTCCTAACTAACTGGCCAATAACAATAATAATAACAAGACTATTATCGAATCATCGTTTTCTGAAATATATTAAACATTTTAGTGTGAGGAAACTACTGCGCCTATTAAACTACACCTATTGGCGACTTGGTTAGGTTAGATTAGTACAGAACCTGATTGGGTGAACCTGTTTTACATGAGTGAGTGAATGTACACGGTAGAAGCACAGGTCATCCGGCACCCTGACCTGTACTGACCTGCCCCCCCCCCCAAGGCCAAGCGAGGTCATCTGAAGGGTCATCATTAGCACCCGGGGCCGTGTGTGTAATGACCTGACATCAATCTTATGACCCCGGGATCAATCTGGTGGTCCATCAGGCCAACACGGCCAGGCCTTACGAGATGATTACTACAACTACCCTACTGGCCAATGAGAGGGGAGGGGGGGTAGGGGGGAGGAGGAGGGGAGATAGAGAGGAGGTGTGGGGGGAAATGTGGGAGGCTGACGATATGGGGGAGGAGGGGGAGATGGGGAGGAAAGAAAAGATAGGGGCAGAATAATGATGGGGAGAAGATGGGAAACAAGGGTGAAGTGGAAGGAGGGAGGAGGGGAAATGGTAGTAGAAAGGAGGAAGGGAAAGATGATAAAGTGCATCAGTGGAAGGAGGGAAGAGGAAGGAAATAGGGACAAGAGTCGAACAGAAGAAGAAGACAAATAACAAGAACAACAAGTAAATATAACAACAACAACAACAATTAAATAACAAGTCAACATAACAACAACAACAGCATCAACAACAATTCAATAACAAGTCAACATAACAACAACAACAGCAACAACAACAACAATTAAATAACAAGTCAACAGCAACAGCAACAACACAACCTCTCACTCACCTGTCAAGAATACCTAAAGAAAAACACCACAACACCTTCCTTGACGCATAACATTCTCTCACATGGTCTTGCGTCTCCCTCACTGTGTTGCGTATTGCGTATATAGACACCCACCAGGCGTATATATACAGTCCCCAGTGTGGTAAACAATGCGTAATAACTGTCAAAACTGAAGCGTCAATACCTGTCCAATCTGTTTCACTATCTGTCAAAACTACTGTACATCAAGACCCGTCGATTTGGTGTTATCTAACGTCCAATACCTGTCAATAATTTACGTCAACGACCGTCATACACCTGTCCAATTTACGTCAACGCCTGCCATACACCTGTCCAATTTACGTCAACGCCCGGCATACACCTGCCCAATTTACGTCAACGACCGTCATACACCTGTCTAATTTACGTCAACGACCGTCATACACCTGTCCAATTTATGTCAACGCCCGAAATACACCTGTCCAATCAACGTCAACACCCGTCACACACTTGTCCAATCACCGTCATCAAACACCCGTCTAAACTACCTCCCCACCTGTCTAAACTACCTCCCCACCTGTCTAAACTCTCTCCCCCTGTCTAAACTACCTCTCCACCTGTCTAAACTACCTCCCACCTGTCGAAACTACCTCCCACCTGTCTAAACTACCTCCTACCTATCTAAACTCTCTCCCCCTGTCTAAACTACCTCTCCCCCTGTCTAAATTACCTCTCCACCTGTCTAAACTCACTCCCCCTGTCTAAACTACCTCCCCCTGTCTAAACTACCTCCCACCTGTCTAAACTACCTCCCACCTGTCTAAACTACCTCCCTACCTGTCTAAACTCCCTCCCCCCTTTCTAAACTACCTCCCCACCTGTCTAAACTACCTCCCCACCTGTCTAAACTACCTCCCCACCTGTCTAAACTATACCCCATCACCCGTCACACACAGACAGACAGATCCTCTTCTCTCTCTCTCTCTGTTCCTCACGACAACAAGAGAGAGGGTAAAAAAAGCACACCACAATTTCCTCCCACGTGTTTTAGTTATTCTTCTAACTATTTTCCTTCTCAGTTTCCCTCTTAATGTTTTGGTAGATCTAGTAGGCGTCATATAGGTTATACCTCACCTCTCACCAACCCGTATATATAAGTATTTATACCTATCTGTGGCTAAACATATATGTATATTCAGCGAATTTATTACTACTATTTATTTGGCATTTTTCTGGCTTTAGACCCAATTCCATGACCCCCTGTGCATGCGGATTTTGCCGGATTGTAATTTCAGCGTAAACAAAGGTATCCCCGTGACAGAACTGACCATTACAATTAATCTTTCCACCATTTTAATATTACAGTATTTGATTTAGCTGTCTTGTCCCTGGTGTAGATTGATGCTGTCCCATATGTCTGCGTTGGGTTGCTCTGACGCCCGTAATGAAAGGGGATACTTTTCCTATAGGGAGGGGTGAGGGGGGAGGGTGAGGAGGGAGGTGGTGTTTGTGGTGGTGGTGCCCGTTACGTATACAACAGTTAGCTAGAATAATAGGTGGATAGGGTTTTTGAGGGGGAGGAGGAGGGGAATGGGGGGGAAAGGTGGTTGTGGTGGTGATTGGTGTAGAAAGAGTTGTTAGCCTGCACAGTACTAATGAGTCTTCACCACCCTCACCATCCCCCTCCCCCACTTCACCACCCTCACCATCACCTCACCACTTCACCACCCTCACCATCACCTCCCCCACTTCACCACCCTCACCATCACCTCCCCACTTCACCACCCTCACCACCTCCCCCACTTCACCACCCTCACCATCACCTCCCCACTTCACCACCCTCACCTCCCCACTTCACCACCCTCCACCATCACCTCCCCCCCACTTCACCACCCTCACCATCACCTCCCCCACTTCACCACCCTCACCATCACCTCCCCCACTTCACCACCACCCTCACCATCACCTCCCCCCCCCACTTCACCACCCTCACCATCACCTCCCCCACTTCACCACCCTCACCATCACCATCACCTCCCCACTTCACCACCCTCGCCACCATCACCTCCCCCTTCACCCAAGTCTGGAAATCCCTCCATGTTATCCTCACCGCCCTCTCTTGTAGTGACCCTCAGCCCTCCAGCAGCACCAGGCAGGCAGGCACCCTTCCAGCAGCACCCCAGCAGCGCTTCCAGCAGCACCCTTCAGAGGTATACACCCTTTCCACAGGGGGGGGCAGTGGTGTGGGTGGATCCCTCGCTGGCTGGTACACGGATTGTAATGTAATAACGCCACACATCCATCCACCAGTTGGTCGCCCAGGCTGCCGTCCTATCACTCATTACAAGCAATAATACCTACGTCTGCTCCCCCCGTGTCAGGAGGTGCTGAGGACTCCACCAGCCACAACTATAGGGCCGTGTTACATCCTTCAGCTCCCCACACACACACACACGTACACACACACACACACACACACACACACACACACACACACACACACACACACACACACACACACACACACACACACACACACACACGACACATGTCCAAGGTAGAGCTGCTCCCTTCTTAATTCCGGGCATTAAGAGCTAAACAGGCGTTTCATTAACTTACATCGCCATTACATTAAGTAAACATGGAGATGGCGCCTCAACCTGATGGTTACCTATCGCGTTTTCATAATAGATAATGGTCGTGGTGGTGGTGGTGGTGAGTGGTGGTAGGGTTGGTGAGTGGTGGTGGTGGTGGTAGTGGCCGGTGGTAAAGGTTATTGGTGGTAGGGTAGGGTTGGTGGTGGTGGTGAATGGTGGTGGTGGTGGTGTAGCGGTGGTGGTAGTGGTGGTGGTAGAGGAAACTGTATCTAGATAAATTTGTTAATCAAGAAATAAGGTTAGGTTAGGTTAGGTTAGGTTAAGGCATTATGCCATTCAGAGACCACAATAGCTCCTGTGATGTCATAACCATCAGTCACGTCACACCATTCACTGACCACCATAGCCACAATAACATCACAATCATAGTCGTAATGAGTGACGTCATGAAGGTGGTGACGTCATAAAAGCCCTTGACGTCATAGTTAGTCCCGATATAGAGGCTATATATAGTGGTGTGGCTGGTGTTGACGCCTCAGTGTCCCACAATAACGTGTCACAGCTTAATGTCATCTGCCCACCGTCATGGCTCATCGTATTCTGGGCGGATTAACTGTATTACCTGTGTGTTGTAGAGTTCATGGCCCACACCACACTCACGACACTCACAGCAGCAGTAACAACAACACACACACACACACACACACGCAACACAATGCAACACTCACAGTAACAACAACAACAACACACACACACACACCAACACAATGCAACACTCACAGTAACAACAACAACAACACACACACACGCAACACAATGCAACACTCACAGTAACAACAACAACACACACACACACACACGCAACACAATGCAACACTCACACACACACACACACACAACACACACACAACACAACACACATGCAACACTCACAGTAACAACAACAACAACACACACACACACACACACGCAAGACAATGCAACACTCACAGTAACAACAACAACACACGCAACACAATGCAACACTCACAGTAACAACACACACACACACACACAGGCAACACAATGCAACACTCCACAGTAACAACAGCAACAACACACACACACACACACACACACGCAACACAATGCAACACTCACAGTAACAACAACACACACACACACACACACGCAACACAATGCAACACTCACAGTAACACACACACACACACACACACGCAACACAATGCAACACTCACAGTAACAACACACACACACACACACACACACACACACACACACACCAACACAA